>NC_135136.1:16666666-16969696 GCF_051014445.1 Colletes latitarsis
GCCTGGGATTTGCCCTCATCAGACACATACTTTCGCATTTTCCGCATACTTGTTGAACAGATCCTGGGTTTCTTCTGGTTTGGATCACGTAGTAATGTGGTACCACACTGAAACATTCAATTAAACCTGGTTTCCATCAATATTTTAGAGGATAACGCATGTTATGTCTAGGTTAGGCCTGCGATTTGCTCTCATCAGGCTCGTACTTTCGCATATTTCTCATAATTAATGGCCAGATTCTGGGCTTTTTCTGGATTGGATCAGGTAGTAATGTGGTACCACACTGAGACAGTCCAGTAAACCTGGTTTCGATCAATATCTTAGAGGACAACGGAAGTTAGGTCTCGGATAGGTCTGGGATTTGCCCTGATCAGGCTCGCACTTTCGCATATTTCTCATACTCGGTGGCCAGGTTCTGGGCTTTTTCTGGTTTGGATCCCGTAGTATTGTGGTACCACACTGAAACATTCAATTAAACCTGGTCTTGATAAATATTTTAGAGGATAACGCAAGTTAGATCTGGGTTATGTCTAGGATTTGTCCAAATCAGGCTCATAAATTCGCATATTACTCATACTTCATGGCTAGATACTGGGCTTTTTCAGGATTGGATCACGTAGTAATGTGGTACCACACTTAAACAGTAAATTAAACCTAGTTTCGATCAATGTTTTAGAGGATAACGCAAGTTAGGTCTGGGATAGGTCTGGCATTTGCCCTCATCAGGGTCATATTATCGCAATTTTCACATACTTGTTGAACAGATCCCTTGCTTTTTCTGGTTTGGATCACGTAGAAATGTGGTACCACACTGAAACATTCAATTAAACCTGGTACTGATAAATATTTTTGAGGGTAACGCATGTTCTGTCTAGGTTAGGCCTGGGATTTGCACTCATCAGACACATACTTACGCATTTTCCACATACTTGTTGAACAGATCCTGGGTTCTTTCTGGTTTGGATCACGTAGTAATGTGGTAGCACACTGAAACAGTCCATTAAACCTGGTTTCGATCAATATTTTTGAGGATAACGCATGTTAGATCTTGGTTAGGCCTGGGATTTGCCCTCATCAGACACATACTTTCGCATTCTCCACATACTTGTTGAACAGATCCTGGGTATTCTTCTGGTTTGGATCACGTAGTAATGTGGTACCATACTGAAACAGTCCATTAAACCCGGTTTCGATCAATATTTTACTGGATAACGCAGGTTAGGTCTGGGATAGGTCTGGGATTTGCCCTCATCAGGGTCATATTTTCGCGTTCTTCACATACTTGTTGAACAGATCCTGGGTATTTTTCTGGTTTGGATCAGGCAGTAATGTGGCACCTCACTTAAACAGTCGATTAAACCTGGTTTCGATCAATATTTTTGAGGATAACGCATGTTAGGTCTTTGTTAGGCCCGAGATTTGCCCTCATCAGGGTCATATTTCCGCGTTCTTCACATACTTGTTGAACAGATCTTGGGTATTTTTCTGGTTTGGATCACGTAGTAATGTGGTACCTCACTGAAACAGTCGATTAAACCTGGTTTCGATCAGTATTTTTGAGGGTAACGCATGTTAGGTCTAGGTTAGGCCTGGGATTTTCCCTGATCAGCCACATACTTTCGCATTCTTCACATACTTGTTGAACGGATCCTGGGTTTTTTGTGGTTTGGATCACGTAGTAATGTGGTACCACACTGAAACATTCAATTAAACCTGGACTTGATAAATGTTTTAGAGGATAACGCATGTTGAGTCTGGGATAAGTCTGGGATTTGCCCTCATCAGGCTCATAGTTTCGCGTTTTTCACATACTTGCTGAACAGATCCTGGGTTTTTTCTGTTTTGGATCACGTAGTATTGTGGTACCACACTGAAACATTCAATTAAACCTGGTCTTGATAAATATTTTAGAGGATAACGCATGTTAGATCTGGGTTATGTCTAGGATTTGCCCAAATCAGGCTCATAAATTCGCATATTTCTCATACTTCATGGCCAGATACTGGGCTTTTTCAGGATTGGATCAGGTAGTAATGTGGTACCACACTGAAACAGTAAATTAAACCTAGTTTCGATCAATATTTTAGAGGATAGGTCTGGGATTTGCCCTCATCAGGGTCATATTTTCGCATTTTTCACATACCTGTTGAACAGATCCCTGCTTTTTCTGGTTTGGATCACGTAGAAATGTGGTACCACACTGAAACATTCAATTAAACCTGGTACTGATAAATATTTTTGAGGGTAACGCATGTTAGGTCTAGGTCAGGCCTGGGATTTTCCCTCATCAGACACATACTTTCGCACTCTTCACATACTTGTTGAACGGATCCTGGGTGTTTTCTGGTTTGGATCACGTAGTAATGTGGTAGCACACTGAAAGAGTCCATTAAACCTGGTTGCGATCAATATTTTAGAGGATAACGCATGTTCTGTCTAGGTTAGGCCTGGGATTTGCCCTCATCAGACACATACTTTCGCATTTTCCGCATACTTGTTGAACAGATCCTGGGTTTTTTCTGGTTTGGATCACGTAGTAATGTGGTAGCACACTGAAACAGTCCATTAAACCTGGTTTCGATCAATATCTTTGAGGATAACTCATGTTAGGTCTAGGTTAGGCCCGGGATTTGCCCTCATCAGGGTCATATTTCCGCGTTCTTCACATACTTGTTGAACAGATCCTGGGCTTTTTCTGGATTGGATCAGGTTGTAATGTGGTACCACACTGAAACAGTCCATTAAACCTGGTTTCGATCAATATTTTAGAGGAGAACGCAAGTTAGGTCTGGGATAGGTCTGGGATTTGCCCTGATCAGGCTCGCACTTTCGCATATTTCTCGCACTCGGTGGCCAGATTTTGGGCTTTTTCTGGTTTGGATCCCGTAGTATTGTGGTACCACACTGAAACATTCAATTAAACCTGGTCTTGATAAATATTTTAGAGGATAACGCATGTTAGATCTGGGTTATGTCTAGGATTTGCCCAAATCAGGCTCATGAATTCGCATATTTCTCATACTTCATGGCTAGATACTGGGCTTTTTCAGGATTGGATCACGTAGTAATGTGGTACCACACTGAAACAGTAAATTAAACCTAGTTTCGATCAATATTTTAGAGGATAACGCAAGTTAGGTCTAGGTTAGGCCTGGGATTTTCCCTCATCAGACACATACTTTCGCATTCTTCACATACTTGTTGAACGGATCCTGGGGTTTTTCAGGTTTGGATCACGTAGTAATGTGGTAGCTCACTGAAACAGTCCATTAAACCTGGTTTCGATCAATATTTTAGAGGATAACGCATGTTCTCTCTAGGTTAGGCCTGGGATTTGCCCTCATCATACACATACTTTCGCATTCTCCACATACTTGTTGAACAGATCCTGGGTTCTTTCTGGTTTGGATCACGTAGTAATGTGGTAGCTCACTGAAACAGTCCATTAAACCTGGTTTCGATCAATATTTTAGAGGATAACGCATGTTCTATCTAGGTTAGGCCTGGGATTTGCCCTCATCAGACACATACTTTCGCATTCTCCACATACTTGTTGAACAGATCCTGGGTTCTTTCTGGTTTGGATCACGTAGTAATGTGGTAGCACACTGAAACAGTCCATTAAACCTGGTTTCGATCAATATTTTTGAGGATAACGCATGTTAGATCTTGGTTAGGCCTGGGATTTGCCCTCATCAGACACATACTTTCGCATTCTCCACATACTTGTTGAACAGATCCTAGGTATTCTTCTGGTTTGGATCACGTACTAATGTGGTACCACACTGAAACATTCCATTAAACCCGGTTTCGGTCAATATTTTAGTGGATAACGCAAGTTAGGTCTGGGATAGGTCTGGGATTTGCCCTCATCAGGGTCATATTTTCGCATTCTTCACATACTTGTTGAACAGATCCTGGGTATTTTTCTGGTTTGGATCAGGTAGTAATGTGGCACCACACTGAAACAGTCGATTAAACCTGGTTGCGATCAATATTTTTGAGGATAACGCATGTTAGGTCTAGGTTAGGCCCGGGATTTGCCCTCATCAGGCTCGTACTTTCGCATATTCCTCATGGTTCATGGCCGGATTCTGGGCTTTTTCTAGATTGGATCCTGTAGTATTGTGGTACCACACTGAAACATTCAATTAAACCTGGTCTTGATAAATATTTTAGAGGATAACGCATGTTAGATCTGGGTTATGTCTAGGATTTGCCCAAATCAGGCTCATAAATTCGCATATTTCTCATACTTCATGGCTAGATACTGGGCTTTTTCAGGATTGGATCACGTAGTAATGTGGTACCACACTGAAACAGTACATTTAACCTGGTTTCGATCAATATTTTAGAGGACAACGCAAGTTAGGACTGCGATAGGTCTGGGAATTGCCATCATCAGGGTCATATTTTCGCGTTCTTCACATACTTGTTGAACAGATCCTGGGTATTTTTCTGGTTTGGATCAGGTAGTAACGTGGTACCACACTGAAGCAGTCGATTAAACCTGGTTTCGATCAATATTTTTGAGGATAACGCATGTTAGGTCTAGGTTAGGCCCGGGATTTGCCCTCACCAGGGTCATATTTCCGCGTTCTTCACATACTTGTTGAACAGATCCTGGGTATTTTTCTGGTTTGGATCACGCAGTAATGTGGTACCACACTGAAATAGTCGATTAAACCTGGTCTTGATAAATATTTTAGAAGATAACGCATGTTAGATCTGGGTAATGTCTAGGATTTGCCCTAATCAGGCACATAATTTCGCATTTTCCACATACATGTTTAACAGATCCTGGGTTTCTTCTGGTTTGGATCACGTAGTAATGTGGTACCACACTGAAGCATTCAATTAAACCTGGTCTTGGTAAATATTTTAGAGGATAACGCATGTTAGGTCTGGGGTAGGTCTGGGATTTGCTCTCATCAGGCTCGTACTTTCGCATATTTCTCATACTTGATGGCCAGATTCTGGGCTTTTTCTAGTTTGGATTCTGTAGTAATGTGGTGCCACACTGAGACAGTCCATTTAACCTGGTTTCTATCAATATTTTAGAGGATAACACATGTTATGTCTAGGTTAGGCCTGGGATTTACTCTCATCAGGCTCGTACTTTCGCATATTTCTCATAATTCATGGCCAGATTCTGGGCTTTTTCTGGATTGGATCAGGTAGTAATGTGGTACCACACTGAGACAGTCCATTAAACCTGGTTTCGATCAATATTTTAAAGGACAACGGAAGTTAGGTCTCGGATAGGTCTGGGATTTGCCCTGATCAGGCTCGCACTTTCGCATATTTCTCATACTCGGTGGCCAGATTCTGGGCTTTTTCTGGTTTGGATCCCGTAGTATTGTGGTACCACACAGAAACATTCAATTAAACCTGGTCTTGATAAATATTTTAGAGGATAACGCATGTTAGATCTGGGTTATGTCTAGGATTTGCCCAAATCAGGCTCATAAATTCGCATATTTCTCATACTTCATGGCTAGATACTGGGCTTTTTCAGGATTGGATCACGTAGTAATGTGGTACCACACTGAAACAGTAAATTAAACCTAGTTTCGATCAATATTTTAGAGGATAACGCATGTTCTGTCTAGGTTAGGCCTGGGATTTGCCCTCATCAGACACATACTTTCGCATTTTCCACATACATGTTGAACAGATCCTGGGTATTTTTCTGGTTTAGATCAGGTAGTAATGTGGTACCACACTGAAGCAGTCGATTAAACCTGGTTTCGATCAATATATTTGAGGATAACTAATGTTAGGTCTAGGTTAGGCCCGGGATTTGCCCTCATCAGGGTCATATTTCCGCGTTCTTCACATACATGTTGAACAGATCCTGGGCTTTTTCTGGATTGGATCAGGTAGTAATGTGGTACCACACTGAAACAGTCCATTAAACCCGGTTTCGATAAATATTTTAGAGGACAACGCAAGTTAGGTCTGGGATAGGTCTGGGATTTGCCCTGATCAGGCTCGCACTTTCGCATATTTCTCATACTCGGTGGCCAGATTCTGGGCTTTTTCTGGTTTGGATCCCGTAGTATTGTGGTACCACACTGAAACATTCAATTAATCCTGGTCTTGATAAATATTTTAGAGGATAACGCATGTTAGATCTGGGTTATGTCTAGGATTTGTCCAAATCAGGCTCATAAATTCGCATATTTCTCATACTTCATGGCTAGATAGTGGGCTTTTTCAGGATTGGATCACGTAGTAATGTGGTAGCACACTGAAACAGTCCATTAAACCCGGTTTCGATCAATATTTTAGTGGATAACGCAGGTTAGGTCTGGGATAGGTCTGGGATTTGCCCTCATCAGGGTCATATTTTCGCGTTCTTCACATACTTGTTGAACAGATCCTGGGTATTTTTCTGGTTTGGATCAGGCAGTAATGTGGCACCACACTTAAACAGTCGATTAAACCTGGTTTCGATCAATATTTTTGAGGATAACGCATGTTAGGTCTAGGTTAGGCCCGGGATTTGCCCTCATCAGGGTCATATTTCCGCGTTCTTCACATACTTGTTGAACAGATCCTGGGTATTTTTCTGGTTTGGATCACGTAGTAATGTGGTACCACACTGAAACAGTCGATTAAACCTGGTTTCGATCAGTATTTTTGAGGGTAACGCATGTTAGGTCTAGGTTAGGCCTGGGATTTTCCCTGATCAGCCACATACTTTCGCATGCTTCACATACTTGTTGAACGGATCCTGGGTTTTTTGTGGTTTGGATCACGTAGTAATGTGGTACCACACTGAAACATTCAATTAAACCTGGACTTGATAAATGTTTTAGAGGATAACGCATGTTGAGTCTGGGATAAGTCTGGGATTTGCCCTCATCAGGCTCATAGTTTCGCGTTTTTCACATACTTGCTGAACAGATCCTGGGTTTTTTCTGTTTTGGATCACGTAGTAATGTGGTACCACACTGAAACAGTCCATTAAACCTGGTTTCGATCAATATTTTAGAGAATAACGCATGTTAGGTCATGGTTAGGTCTGGGATTTGCTCTCATCAGGCTCGTACTTTCGCATATTCCTCATGGTTCATGGCCAGATTCTGGGCTTTTTCTGGATTGGATCAGGTAGTAATGTGGTACCACACTGAAACAGTCCATTAAACCTGGTTTCGATCAATATTTTAGAGGACAACGCAAGTTAGGTCTGGGATAGGTCTGGGATTTGCCCTGATCAGGTTCGCACTTTCGCATATTTCTCATACTCGGTGGCCAGATTTTGGGCTTTTTCTGGTTTGGATCCCGTAGTATTGTGGTACCACACTGAAACATTCAATTAAACCTGGTCTTGATAAATATTTTAGAGGATAACGCATGTTAGATCTGGGTTATGTCTAGGATTTGCCCAAATCAGGCTCATGAATTCGCATATTTCTCATACTTCATGGCTAGATACTGGGCTTTTTCAGGATTGGATCACGTAGTAATGTGGTACCACACTGAAACAGTAAATTAAACCTAGTTTCGATCAATATTTTAGAGGATAACGCAAGTTAGGTCTAGGTTAGGCCTGGGATTTTCCCTCATCAGACACATACTTTCGCATTCTTCACATACTTGTTGAACGGATCCTGGGGTTTTTCAGGTTTGGATCACGTAGTAATGTGGTAGCTCACTGAAACAGTCCATTAAACCTGGTTTCGATCAATATTTTAGAGGATAACGCATGTTCTCTCTAGGTTAGGCCTGGGATTTGCCCTCATCATACACATACTTTCGCATTCTCCACATACTTGTTGAACAGATCCTGGGTTCTTTCTGGTTTGGATCACGTAGTAATGTGGTAGCTCACTGAAACAGTCCATTAAACCTGGTTTCGATCAATATTTTAGAGGATAACGCATGTTCTATCTAGGTTAGGCCTGGGATTTGCCCTCATCAGACACATACTTTCGCATTCTCCACATACTTGTTGAACAGATCCTGGGTTCTTTCTGGTTTGGATCACGTAGTAATGTGGTAGCACACTGAAACAGTCCATTAAACCTGGTTTCGATCAATATTTTTGAGGATAACGCATGTTAGATCTTGGTTAGGCCTGGGATTTGCCCTCATCAGACACATACTTTCGCATTCTCCACATACTTGTTGAACAGATCCTAGGTATTCTTCTGGTTTGGATCACGTACTAATGTGGTACCACACTGAAACATTCCATTAAACCCGGTTTCGGTCAATATTTTAGTGGATAACGCAAGTTAGGTCTGGGATAGGTCTGGGATTTGCCCTCATCAGGGTCATATTTTCGCATTCTTCACATACTTGTTGAACAGATCCTGGGTATTTTTCTGGTTTGGATCAGGTAGTAATGTGGCACCACACTGAAACAGTCGATTAAACCTGGTTGCGATCAATATTTTTGAGGATAACGCATGTTAGGTCTAGGTTAGGCCCGGGATTTGCCCTCATCAGGCTCGTACTTTCGCATATTCCTCATGGTTCATGGCCGGATTCTGGGCTTTTTCTAGATTGGATCCTGTAGTATTGTGGTACCACACTGAAACATTCAATTAAACCTGGTCTTGATAAATATTTTAGAGGATAACGCATGTTAGATCTGGGTTATGTCTAGGATTTGCCCAAATCAGGCTCATAAATTCGCATATTTCTCATACTTCATGGCTAGATACTGGGCTTTTTCAGGATTGGATCACGTAGTAATGTGGTACCACACTGAAACAGTACATTTAACCTGGTTTCGATCAATATTTTAGAGGACAACGCAAGTTAGGACTGCGATAGGTCTGGGAATTGCCATCATCAGGGTCATATTTTCGCGTTCTTCACATACTTGTTGAACAGATCCTGGGTATTTTTCTGGTTTGGATCAGGTAGTAACGTGGTACCACACTGAAGCAGTCGATTAAACCTGGTTTCGATCAATATTTTTGAGGATAACGCATGTTAGGTCTAGGTTAGGCCCGGGATTTGCCCTCACCAGGGTCATATTTCCGCGTTCTTCACATACTTGTTGAACAGATCCTGGGTATTTTTCTGGTTTGGATCACGCAGTAATGTGGTACCACACTGAAATAGTCGATTAAACCTGGTCTTGATAAATATTTTAGAAGATAACGCATGTTAGATCTGGGTAATGTCTAGGATTTGCCCTAATCAGGCACATAATTTCGCATTTTCCACATACATGTTTAACAGATCCTGGGTTTCTTCTGGTTTGGATCACGTAGTAATGTGGTACCACACTGAAGCATTCAATTAAACCTGGTCTTGGTAAATATTTTAGAGGATAACGCATGTTAGGTCTGGGGTAGGTCTGGGATTTGCTCTCATCAGGCTCGTACTTTCGCATATTTCTCATACTTGATGGCCAGATTCTGGGCTTTTTCTAGTTTGGATTCTGTAGTAATGTGGTGCCACACTGAGACAGTCCATTTAACCTGGTTTCTATCAATATTTTAGAGGATAACACATGTTATGTCTAGGTTAGGCCTGGGATTTACTCTCATCAGGCTCGTACTTTCGCATATTTCTCATAATTCATGGCCAGATTCTGGGCTTTTTCTGGATTGGATCAGGTAGTAATGTGGTACCACACTGAGACAGTCCATTAAACCTGGTTTCGATCAATATTTTAAAGGACAACGGAAGTTAGGTCTCGGATAGGTCTGGGATTTGCCCTGATCAGGCTCGCACTTTCGCATATTTCTCATACTCGGTGGCCAGATTCTGGGCTTTTTCTGGTTTGGATCCCGTAGTATTGTGGTACCACACAGAAACATTCAATTAAACCTGGTCTTGATAAATATTTTAGAGGATAACGCATGTTAGATCTGGGTTATGTCTAGGATTTGCCCAAATCAGGCTCATAAATTCGCATATTTCTCATACTTCATGGCTAGATACTGGGCTTTTTCAGGATTGGATCACGTAGTAATGTGGTACCACACTGAAACAGTAAATTAAACCTAGTTTCGATCAATATTTTAGAGGATAACGCATGTTCTGTCTAGGTTAGGCCTGGGATTTGCCCTCATCAGACACATACTTTCGCATTTTCCACATACATGTTGAACAGATCCTGGGTATTTTTCTGGTTTAGATCAGGTAGTAATGTGGTACCACACTGAAGCAGTCGATTAAACCTGGTTTCGATCAATATATTTGAGGATAACTAATGTTAGGTCTAGGTTAGGCCCGGGATTTGCCCTCATCAGGGTCATATTTCCGCGTTCTTCACATACATGTTGAACAGATCCTGGGCTTTTTCTGGATTGGATCAGGTAGTAATGTGGTACCACACTGAAACAGTCCATTAAACCCGGTTTCGATAAATATTTTAGAGGACAACGCAAGTTAGGTCTGGGATAGGTCTGGGATTTGCCCTGATCAGGCTCGCACTTTCGCATATTTCTCATACTCGGTGGCCAGATTCTGGGCTTTTTCTGGTTTGGATCCCGTAGTATTGTGGTACCACACTGAAACATTCAATTAATCCTGGTCTTGATAAATATTTTAGAGGATAACGCATGTTAGATCTGGGTTATGTCTAGGATTTGTCCAAATCAGGCTCATAAATTCGCATATTTCTCATACTTCATGGCTAGATAGTGGGCTTTTTCAGGATTGGATCACGTAGTAATGTGGTAGCACACTGAAACAGTCCATTAAACCCGGTTTCGATCAATATTTTAGTGGATAACGCAGGTTAGGTCTGGGATAGGTCTGGGATTTGCCCTCATCAGGGTCATATTTTCGCGTTCTTCACATACTTGTTGAACAGATCCTGGGTATTTTTCTGGTTTGGATCAGGCAGTAATGTGGCACCACACTTAAACAGTCGATTAAACCTGGTTTCGATCAATATTTTTGAGGATAACGCATGTTAGGTCTAGGTTAGGCCCGGGATTTGCCCTCATCAGGGTCATATTTCCGCGTTCTTCACATACTTGTTGAACAGATCCTGGGTATTTTTCTGGTTTGGATCACGTAGTAATGTGGTACCACACTGAAACAGTCGATTAAACCTGGTTTCGATCAGTATTTTTGAGGGTAACGCATGTTAGGTCTAGGTTAGGCCTGGGATTTTCCCTGATCAGCCACATACTTTCGCATGCTTCACATACTTGTTGAACGGATCCTGGGTTTTTTGTGGTTCGGATCACGTAGTAATGTGGTACCACACTGAAACATTCAATTAAACCTGGACTTGATAAATGTTTTAGAGGATAACGCATGTTGAGTCTGGGATAAGTCTGGGATTTGCCCTCATCAGGCTCATAGTTTCGCGTTTTTCACATACTTGCTGAACAGATCCTGGGTTTTTTCTGTTTTGGATCACGTAGTAATGTGGTACCACACTGAAACAGTCCATTAAACCTGGTTTCGATCAATATTTTAGAGAATAACGCATGTTAGGTCACGGTTAGGTCTGGGATTTGCTCTCATCAGGCTCGTACTTTCGCATATTCCTCATGGTTCATGGCCAGATTCTGGGCTTTTTCTGGATTGGATCAGGTAGTAATGTGGTACCACACTGAAACAGTCCATTAAACCTGGTTTCGATCAATATTTTAGAGGACAACGCAAGTTAGGTCTGGGATAGGTCTGGGATTTGCCCTGATCAGGTTCGCACTTTCGCATATTTCTCATACTCGGTGGCCAGATTCTGGGCTTTTTCTGGTTTGGATCCCGTAGTATTGTGGTACCACACTGAAACATTCAATTAAACCTGGTCTTGATAAATATTTTAGAGGATAACGCATGTTAGATCTGGGTTATGTCTAGGATTTGCCCAAATCAGGCTCATAAATTCGCATATTTCTCATACTTCATGGCCAGATACAGGGCTTTTTCAGGATTGGATCAGGTAGTAATGTGGTACCACACTGAAACAGTAAATTAAACCTAGTTTCGATCAATATTTTAGAGGATAGGTCTGGGATTTGCCCTCATCAGGGTCATATTTTCGCATTTTTCACATACCTGTTGAACAGATCCCTGGCTTTTTCTGGTTTGGATCACGTAGAAATGTGGTACCACACTGAAACATTCAATTAATCCTGGTACTGATAAATATTTTTGAGGGTAACGCATGTTGGGTCTAGGTCAGGCCTGGGATTTTCCCTCATCAGACACATACTTTCGCACTCTTCACATACTTGTTGAACGGATCCTGGGTGTTTTCTGGTTTGGATCACGTAGTAATGTGGTAGCACACTGAAAAAGTCCATTATACCTGGTTGCGATCAATATTTTACAGGATAACGCATGTTCTGTCTAGGTTAGGCCTGGGATTTGCCCTCATCAGACACATACTTTCGCATTTTCCGCATACTTGTTGAACAGATCCTGGGTTTTTTCTGGTTTGGATCATGTAGTAATGTGGTAGCACACTGAAACAGTCCATTAAACCTGGTTTCGATCAATATCTTTGAGGATAACTCATGTTAGGTCTAGGTAAGGCCCGGCATTTGCCCTCATCAGGGTCATATTTCCGCGTTCTTCACATACTTGTTGAACAGATCCTGGGCTTTTTCTGGATTGGATCAGGTTGTAATGTGGTACCACACTGAAGCAGTCCATTAAACCTGGTTTCGATCAATATTTTAGAGGAGAACGCAAGTTAGGTCTGGGATAGGTCTGGGATTTGCCCTGATCAGGCTCGCACTTTCGCATATTTCTCGCACTCGGTGGCCAGATTTTGGGCTTTTTCTGGTTAGGATCCCGTAGTATTGTGGTACCACACTGAAACATTCAATTAAACCTGGTCTTGATAAATATTTTAGAGGATAACGCATGTTAGATCTGGGTTATGTCTAGGATTTGCCCAAATCAGGCTCATGAATTCGCATATTTCTCATACTTCATGGCTAGATACTGGGCTTTTTCAGGATTGAATCACGTAGTAATGTGGTACCACACTGAAACAGTAAATTAAACCTAGTTTCGATCAATATTTTAGAGGATAACGCAAGTTAGGTCTAGGTTAGGCCTGGGATTTTCCCTCATCAGACACATACTTTCGCATTCTTCACATACTTGTTGAACGGATCCTGTGGTTTTTCAGGTTTGGATCAGGTAGTAATGTGGTACCACACTGAAACAGTCCATTAAACCTGGTTTCGATCAATATTTTAGAGGACAACGCAAGTTAGGTCTGGGATAGGTCTGGGATTTGCCCTGATCAGGCTCGCACTTTCGCATATTTCTCATACTCGGTGGCCAGATTCTGGGCTTTTTCTGGTTTGGATCCCGTAGTATTGTGGTACCACACTGAAACATTCAATTAATCCTGGTCTTGATAAATATTTTAGAGGATAACGCATGTTAGATCTGGGTTATGTCTAGGATTTGTCCAAATCAGGCTCATAAATTCGCATATTTCTCATACTTCATGGCTAGATACTGGGCTTTTTCAGGATTGGATCACGTAGTAATGTGGTAGCACACTGAAACAGTCCATTAAACCCGGTTTCGATCAATATTTTAGTGGATAACGCAGGTTAGGTCTGGGATAGGTCTGGGATTTGCCCACATCAGGGTCATATTTTCGCGTTCTTCACATACTTGTTGAACAGATCCTGGGTATTTTTCTGGTTTGGATCAGGCAGTAATGTGGCACCACACTTAAACAGTCGATTAAACCTGGTTTCGATCAATATTTTTGAGGATAACGCATGTTAGGTCTAGGTTAGGCCCGGGATTTGCCCTCATCAGGGTCATATTTCCGCGTTCTTCACATACTTGTTGAACAGATCCTGGGTATTTTTCTGGTTTGGATCACGTAGTAATGTGGTACCACACTGAAACAGTCGATTAAACCTGGTTTCGATCAGTATTTTTGAGGGTAACGCATGTTAGGTCTAGGTTAGGCCTGGGATTTGCCCTCATCAGACACATACTTTCGCATTTTCCGCATACTTGTTGAACAGATCCTGGGTTTTTTCTGGTTTGGATCACGTAGTAATGTGGTAGCACACTGAAACAGTCCATTAAACCTGGTTTCGATCAATATCTTTGAGGATAACTCATGTTAGGTCTAGGTTAGGCCCGGCATTTGCCCTCATCAGGGTCATATTTCCGCGTTCTTCACATACTTGTTGAACAGATCCTGGGCTTTTTCTGGATTGGATCAGGTTGTAATGTGGTACCACACTGAAGCAGTCCATTAAACCTGGTTTCGATCAATATTTTAGACGAGAACGCAAGTTAGGTCTGGTATAGGTCTGGGATTTGCCCTGATCAGGCTCGCACTTTCGCATATTTCTCGCACTCGGTGGCCAGATTTTGGGCTTTTTCTGGTTTGGATCCCGTAGTATTGTGGTACCACACTGAAACATTCAATTAAACCTGGTCTTGATAAATATTTTAGAGGATAACGCATGTTAGATCTGGGTTATGTCTAGGATTTGCCCAAATCAGGCTCATAAATTCGCATATTTCTCATACTTCATGGCCAGATACAGGGCTTTTTCAGGATTGGATCAGGTAGTAATGTGGTACCACACTGAAACAGTAAATTAAACCTAGTTTCGATCAATATTTTAGAGGATAGGTCTGGGATTTGCCCTCATCAGGGTCATATTTTCGCATTTTTCACATACCTGTTGAACAGATCCCTGGCTTTTTCTGGTTTGGATCACGTAGAAATGTGGTACCACACTGAAACATTCAATTAATCCTGGTACTGATAAATATTTTTGAGGGTAACGCATGTTGGGTCTAGGTCAGGCCTGGGATTTTCCCTCATCAGACACATACTTTCGCACTCTTCACATACTTGTTGAACGGATCCTGGGTGTTTTCTGGTTTGGATCACGTAGTAATGTGGTAGCACACTGAAAAAGTCCATTATACCTGGTTGCGATCAATATTTTACAGGATAACGCATGTTCTGTCTAGGTTAGGCCTGGGATTTGCCCTCATCAGACACATACTTTCGCATTTTCCGCATACTTGTTGAACTGATCCTGGGTTTTTTCTGGTTTGGATCATGTAGTAATGTGGTAGCACACTGAAACAGTCCATTAAACCTGGTTTCGATCAATATCTTTGAGGATAACTCATGTTAGGTCTAGGTAAGGCCCGGCATTTGCCCTCATCAGGGTCATATTTCCGCGTTCTTCACATACTTGTTGAACAGATCCTGGGCTTTTTCTGGATTGGATCAGGTTGTAATGTGGTACCACACTGAAGCAGTCCATTAAACCTGGTTTCGATCAATATTTTAGAGGAGAACGCAAGTTAGGTCTGGGATAGGTCTGGGATTTGCCCTGATCAGGCTCGCACTTTCGCATATTTCTCGCACTCGGTGGCCAGATTTTGGGCTTTTTCTGGTTTGGATCCCGTAGTATTGTGGTACCACACTGAAACATTCAATTAAACCTGGTCTTGATAAATATTTTAGAGGATAACGCATGTTAGATCTGGGTTATGTCTAGGATTTGCCCAAATCAGGCTCATGAATTCGCATATTTCTCATACTTCATGGCTAGATACTGGGCTTTTTCAGGATTGAATCACGTAGTAATGTGGTACCACACTGAAACAGTAAATTAAACCTAGTTTCGATCAATATTTTAGAGGATAACGCAAGTTAGGTCTAGGTTAGGCCTGGGATTTTCCCTCATCAGACACATACTTTCGCATTCTTCACATACTTGTTGAACGGATCCTGTGGTTTTTCAGGTTTGGATCAGGTAGTAATGTGGTACCACACTGAAACAGTCCATTAAACCTGGTTTCGATCAATATTTTAGAGGACAACGCAAGTTAGGTCTGGGATAGGTCTGGGATTTGCCCTGATCAGGCTCGCACTTTCGCATATTTCTCATACTCGGTGGCCAGATTCTGGGCTTTTTCTGGTTTGGATCCCGTGGTATTGTGGTACCACACTGAAACATTCAATTAATCCTGGTCTTGATAAATATTTTAGAGGATAACGCATGTTAGATCTGGGTTATGTCTAGGATTTGTCCAAATCAGGCTCATAAATTCGCATATTTCTCATACTTCATGGCTAGATACTGGGCTTTTTCAGGATTGGATCACGTAGTAATGTGGTAGCACACTGAAACAGTCCATTAAACCCGGTTTCGATCAATATTTTAGTGGATAACGCAGGTTAGGTCTGGGATAGGTCTGGGATTTGCCCACATCAGGGTCATATTTTCGCGTTCTTCACATACTTGTTGAACAGATCCTGGGTATTTTTCTGGTTTGGATCAGGCAGTAATGTGGCACCACACTTAAACAGTCGATTAAACCTGGTTTCGATCAATATTTTTGAGGATAACGCATGTTAGGTCTAGGTTAGGCCCGGGATTTGCCCTCATCAGGGTCATATTTCCGCGTTCTTCACATACTTGTTGAACAGATCCTGGGTATTTTTCTGGTTTGGATCACGTAGTAATGTGGTACCACACTGAAACAGTCGATTAAACCTGGTTTCGATCAGTATTTTTGAGGGTAACGCATGTTAGGTCTAGGTTAGGCCTGGGATTTGCCCTCATCAGACACATACTTTCGCATTTTCCGCATACTTGTTGAACAGATCCTGGGTTTTTTCTGGTTTGGATCACGTAGTAATGTGGTAGCACACTGAAACAGTCCATTAAACCTGGTTTCGATCAATATCTTTGAGGATAACTCATGTTAGGTCTAGGTTAGGCCCGGCATTTGCCCTCATCAGGGTCATATTTCCGCGTTCTTCACATACTTGTTGAACAGATCCTGGGCTTTTTCTGGATTGGATCAGGTTGTAATGTGGTACCACACTGAAGCAGTCCATTAAACCTGGTTTCGATCAATATTTTAGACGAGAACGCAAGTTAGGTCTGGTATAGGTCTGGGATTTGCCCTGATCAGGCTCGCACTTTCGCATATTTCTCGCACTCGGTGGCCAGATTTTGGGCTTTTTCTGGTTTGGATCCCGTAGTATTGTGGTACCACACTGAAACATTCAATTAAACCTGGTCTTGATAAATATTTTAGAGGATAACGCATGTTAGATCTGGGTTATGTCTAGGATTTGCCCAAATCAGGCTCATGAATTCGCATATTTCTCATACTTCATGGCTAGATACTGGGCTTTTTCAGGATTGAATCACGTAGTAATGTGGTACCACACTGAAACAGTAAATTAAACCTAGTTTCGATCAATATTTTAGAGGATAACGCAAGTTAGGTCTAGGTTAGGCCTGGGATTTTCCCTCATCAGACACATACTTTCGCATTCTTCACATACTTGTTGAACGGATCCTGTGGTTTTTCAGGTTTGGATCACGTAGTAATGTGGTAGCTCACTGAAACAGTCCATTAAACCTGGTTTCGATCAATATTTTAGAGGATAACGCATGTTCTATCTAGGTTAGGCCTGGGATTTGCCCTCATCAGACACATACTTTCGCATTCTCCACATACTTGTTGAACAGATCCTGGGTTCTTTCTGGTTTGGATCACGAAGTAATGTGGTAGCACACTGAAACAGTCCATTAAACCTGGTTTCGATCAATATTTTAGAGGATAACGCATGTTCTGTCTAGGTTAGGCCTGGGATTTGTCCTCATCAGACACATACTTTCGCATTTTCCACATACATGTTGAACAGATTCTGGGTTTTTTCTGGTTTGGATCACGTAGTAATGTGGTAGCACACTGAAACAGTCCATTAAACCTGGTTTCGATCAATATTTTAGAGGATAACGCATGTTCTGTCTAGGTTAGGCCTGGGATTTGTCCTCATCAGACACATACTTTCGCATTTTCCACATACATGTTGAACAGATTCTGGGTTTTTTCTGGTTTGGATCACGTAGTAATGTGGTAGCACACTGAAACAGTCCATTAAACCTGGTTTCGATCAATATATTTGAGGATAACTCATGTTAGGTCTAGGTTAGGCCCGGGATTTGCACTCATCAGGGTCATATTTCCGCGTTCTTCACATACTTGTTGAACAGATCCTGGGCTTTTTCTGGATTGGACCAGGTAGTAATGTGGTACCACACTGAAACAGTCCATTAAACCTGGTTTCGATCAATATCTTTGAGGATAACTCATGTTAGGTCTAGGTTAGGCCCGGCATTTGCCCTCATCAGGGTCATATTTCCGCGTTCTTCACATACTTGTTGAACAGATCCTGGGCTTTTTCTGGATTGGATCAGGTTGTAATGTGGTACCACACTGAAGCAGTCCATTAAACCTGGTTTCGATCAATATTTTAGAGGAGAACGCAAGTTAGGTCTGGGATAGGTCTGGGATTTGCCCTGATCAGGCTCGCACTTTCGCATATTTCTCGCACTCGGTGGCCAGATTTTGGGCTTTTTCTGGTTTGGATCCCGTAGTATTGTGGTACCACACTGAAACATTCAATTAAACCTGGTCTTGATAAATATTTTAGAGGATAACGCATGTTAGATCTGGGTTATGTCTAGGATTTGCCCAAATCAGGCTCATGAATTCGCATATTTCTCATACTTCACGGCTAGATACTGGGCTTTTTCAGGATTGAATCACGTAGTAATGTGGTACCACACTGAAACAGTAAATTAAACCTAGTTTCGATCAATATTTTAGAGGATAACGCAAGTTAGGTCTAGGTTAGGCCTGGGATTTTCCCTCATCAGACACATACTTTCGCATTCTTCACATACTTGTTGAACGGATCCTGTGGTTTTTCAGGTTTGGATCACGTAGTAATGTGGTAGCTCACTGAAACAGTCCATTAAACCTGGTTTCGATCAATATTTTAGAGGATAACGCATGTTCTATCTAGGTTAGGCCTGGGATTTGCCCTCATCAGACACATACTTTCGCATTCTCCACATACTTGTTGAACAGATCCTGGGTTCTTTCTGGTTTGGATCACGTAGTAATGTGGTAGCACACTGAAACAGTCCATTAAACCTGGTTTCGATCAATATTTTTGAGGATAACGCATGTTAGATCTTGGTTAGGCCTGGGATTTGCCCTCATCAGACACATACTTTCGCATTCTCCACATACTTGTTGAACAGATCCTAGGTATTCTTCTGGTTTGGATCACGTAGTAATGTGGTACCACACTGAAAGAGTCCATTAAACCCGGTTTCGATCAATATTTTAGTGGATAACGCAAGTTAGGTCTGGGATAGGTCTGGGATTTGCCCTCATCAGGGTCATATTTTCGCGTTCTTCACATACTTGTTGAACAGATCCTGGGTATTTTTCTGGTTTGGATCAGGTAGTAATGTGGTACCACACTGAAACAGTCGATTAAACCTGGTTTCGATCAATATTATTGAGGATAACGCATGTTAGGTCTAGGTTAGGCCCGGAATTTGCCCTCATCAGGCTCGTACTATCGCATATTCCTCATGGTTCATGGCCGGATTCTGGGCTATTTCTAGATTGGATCCTGTAGTATTGTGGTACCACACTGAAACATTCAATTAAACCTGGTCTTGATAAATATTTTAGAGGATATCGCATGTTAGATCTGGGTTATGTCTAGGATTTGCCCAAATCAGGCTCATAAATTCGCATATTTCTCATACTTCATGGCTAGATACTGGGCTTTTTCAGGATTGGATCACGTAGTAATGTGGTACCACACTGAAACAGTACATTTAACCTGGTTTCGATCAATATTTTAGAGGACAACGCAAGTTAGGTCTGCGATAGGTCTGGGAATTGCCATCATCAGGGTCATATTTTCGCGTTCTTCACATACTTGTTGAACAGATCCTGGGTATTTTTCTGGTTTGGATCAGGTAGTAACGTGGTACCACACTGAAGCAGTCGATTAAACCTGGTTTCGATTAATATTTTTGAGGATAACGCATGTTAGGTCTAGGATAGGTCCGGGATTTGCGCTCACCAGGGTCATATTTCCGCGTTCTTCACATACTTGTTGAACAGATCCTGGGTATTTTTCTGGTTTGGATCAGGCAGTAATGTGGTACCACACTGAAATAGTCGATTAAACCTGGTCTTGATAAATATTTTAGAAGATAACGCATGTTAGATCTGGGTAATGTCTAGGATTTGCCCTAATCAGGCACATAATTTCGCATTTTCCACATACATGTTGAACAGATCCTGGGTTTCTTCTGGTTTGGATCACGTAGTAATGTGGTACCACACTGAAGCATTCAATTAAACCTGGTCTTGGTAAATATTTTAGAGGATAACGCATGTTAGGTCTGGGGTAGGTCTGGGATTTGCTCTCATCAGGCTCGTACTTTCGCATATTTCTCATACTTGATGGCCAGATTCTGGGCTTTTTCTAGTTTGGATTCTGTAGTAATGTGGTGCCACACTGAGACAGTCCATTTAACCTGGTTTCTATCAATATTTTAGAGGTTAACACATGTTATGTCTAGGTAAGGCCTGGGATTTACTCTCATCAGGCTCGTACTTTCGCATATTTCTCATAATTCATGGCCAGATTTTGGGCTTTTTCTGGATTGGATCAGGTAGTAATGTGGTACCTCACTGAGACAGTCCATTAAACCAAGTTTCGATCAATATTTTAAAGGACAACGGAAGTTAGGTCTCGGATAGGTCTGGTATTTGCCCTGATCAGGCTCGCACTTTCGCATATTTCTCATACTCGGTGGCCAGATTCTGGGCTTTTTCTGGTTTGGATCCCGTAGTATTGTGGTACCACACAGAAACATTCAATTAAACCTGGTCTTGATAAATATTTTAGAGGATAACGCATGTTAGATCTGGGTTATGTCTAGGATTTGCCCAAATCAGGCTCATAAATTCGCATATTTCTCATACTTCATGGCTAGATACTGGGCTTTTTCAGGATTGGATCAGGTAGTAATGTGGTACCACACTGAAACAGTAAATTAAACCTAGTTTCGATCAATATTTTAGAGGATAGGTCTGGGATTTGCCCTCATCAGGGTCATATTTTCGCATTTTTCACATACCTGTTGAACAGATCCCTGGCTTTTTCTGGTTTGGATCACGTAGAAATGTGGTACCACACTGAAACATTCAATTAAACCTGGTACTGATAAATATTTTTGAGGGTAACGCATGTTAGGTCTAGGTCAGGCCTGGGATTTTCCCTCATCAGACACATACTTTCGCACTCTTCACATACTTGTTGAACGGATCCTGGGTGTTTTCTGGTTTGGATCACGTAGTAATGTGGTAGCACACTGAAAGAGTCCATTATACCTGGTTGCGATCAATATTTTACAGGATAACGCATGTTCTGTCTAGGTTAGGCCTGGGATTTGCCCTCATCAGACACATACTTTCGCATTTTCCGCATACTTGTTGAACAGATCCTGGGTTTTTTCTGGTTTGGATCACGTAGTAATGTGGTAGCACACTGAAACAGTCCATTAAACCTGGTTTCGATCAATATCTTTGAGGATAACTCATGTCAGGTCTAGGTTAGGCCCGGGATTTGCCCTCATCAGGGTCATATTTCCGCGTTCTTCACATACTTGTTGAACAGATCCCGGGCTTTTTCTGGATTGGATCAGGTTGTAATGTGGTACCACACTGAAGCAGTCCATTAAACCTGGTTTCGATCAATGTTTTAGAGGAGAACGCAAGTTAGGTCTGGGATAGGTCTGGGATTTGCCCTGATCAGGCTCGCACTTTCGCATATTTCTCGCACTCGGTGGCCAGATTTTGGGCTTTTTCTGGTTTGGATCCCGTAGTATTGTGGTACCACACTGAAACATTCAATTAAACCTGGTCTTGATAAATATTTTAGAGGATAACGCATGTTAGATCTGGGTTATGTCTAGGATTTGCCCAAATCAGGCTCATGAATTCGCATATTTCTCATACTTCATGGCTAGATACTGGGCTTTTTTAGGATTGGATCACGTAGTAATGTGGTACCACACTGAAACAGTAAATTAAACCTAGTTTCGATCAATATTTTAGAGGATAACGCAAGTTAGGTCTAGGTTAGGCCTGGGATTTTCCCTCATCAGACACATACTTTCGCATTCTTCACATACTTGTTGAACGGATCCTGTGGTTTTTCAGGTTTGGATCACGTAGTAATGTGGTAGCTCACTGAAACAGTCCATTAAACCTGGTTTCGATCAATATTTTAGAGGATAACGCATGTTCTATCTAGGTTAGGCCTGGGATTTGCCCTCATCAGACACATACTTTCGCATTCTCCACATACTTGTTGAACAGATCCTGGGTTCTTTCTGGTTTGGATCACGTAGTAATGTGGTAGCACACTGAAACAGTCCATTAAACCTGGTTTCGATCAACATTTTTGAGGATAACGCATGTTAGATCTTGGTTAGGCCTGGGATTTGCCCTCATCAGACACATACTTTCGCATTCTCCACATACATGTTGAACAGATCCTGGGTATTTTTCTGGTTTGGATCAGGTAGTAATGTGGTACCACACTGAAGCAGTCGATTAAACCTGGTTTCGATCAATATATTTGAGGATAACTAATGTTAGGTCTAGGTTAGGCCCGGGATTTGCCCTCATCAGGGTCATATTTCCGCGTTCTTCACATACATGTTGAACAGATCCTGGGCTTTTTCTGGATTGGATCAGGTAGTAATGTGGTACCACATTGAAACAGTCCATTAAACCCGGTTTCGATAAATATTTTAGAGGACAACGCAAGTTAGGTCTGGGATAGGTCTGGGATTTGCCCTGATCAGGCTCGCACTTTCGCATATTTCTCATACTCGGTGGCCAGATTCTGGGCTTTTTCTGGTTTGGATCCCGTAGTATTGTGGTACTACACTGAAACATTCAATTAATCCTGGTCTTGATAAATATTTTAGAGGATAACGCATGTTAGATCTGGGTTATGTCTAGGATTTGTCCAAATCAGGCTCATAAATTTGCATATTTCTCATACTTCATGGCAAGATACTGGGCTTTTTCAGGATAGGATCACGTAGTAATGTGGTAGCACACTGAAACAGTCCATTAAACCTGGTTTCGATCAATATTTTAGAGGATAACGCATGTTCTGTCTAGGTTAGGCCTGGGATTTGTCCTCATCAGACACATACTTTCGCATTTTCCACATACATGTTGAACAGATTCTGGGTTTTTTCTGGTTTGGATCACGTAGTAATGTGGTAGCACACTGAAACAGTCCATTAAACCTGGTTTCGATCAATATATTTGAGGATAACTCATGTTAGGTCTAGGTTAGGCCCGGGATTTGCACTCATCAGGGTCATATTTCCGCGTTCTTCACATACTTGTTGAACAGATCCTGGGCTTTTTCTGGATTGGATCAGGTAGTAATGTGGTACCACACTGAAACAGTCCATTAAACCTGGTTTCGATCAATATTTTAGAGGATAACGCATGTTAGGTCTGGGGTAGGTCTGGGATTTGCTCTCATCAGGCTCGTACTTTCGCATATTTCTCATACTTGATGGCCAGATTCTGGGCTTTTTCTAGTTTGGATTCTGTAGTAATGTGGTGCCACACTGAGACAGTCCATTTAACCTGGTTTCTATCAATATTTTAGAGGATAACGCATTTTAGGTCTGGGGTAGGTCTGGGATTTGCTCTCATCAGGCTCGTAGTTTCGCATATTTCTCATACTTGATGGCCAGATTCTGGGCTTTTCCTAGTTTGGATTCTGTAGTAATGTGGTGCCACACTGAGACAGTCCATTTAACCTGGTTTCTATCAATATTTTAGAGGATAACGCATGTTATGTCTAGGTTAGGCCTGGGATTTGCTCTCATCAGGCTCGTACTTTCGCATATTTCTCATAATTCATGGCCAGATTCTGGGCTTTTTCTGGATTGGATCAGGTAGTAATATGGTACCACACTGAGACAGTCCATTAAACTTGGTTTCGATCAATATTTTAGAGGACAACGGAAGTTACGTCTCGGATAGGTCTGGGATTTGCCCTGATCAGGCTCGCACTTTCGCATATTTCTCATACTCGGTGGCCAGATTCTGGGCTTTTTCTGGTTTGAATCACGTAGAAATGTGGTACCACACTGAAACATTCAATTAAACCTGGTACTGATAAATAATTTTGAGGGTAACGCATGTTAGGTCTAGGTTAGGCCTGGGATTTGCCCTCATCAGACACATACTTTCGCATTCTCCACATACTTGTTGAACAGATCCTGGGTTCTTTCTGGTTTGGATCAGGTAGTAATGTGGTACCACACTGAAACAGTAAATTAAACCTAGTTTCGATCAATATTTTAGAGGATAGGTCTGGGATTTGCCCTCATCAGGGTCATATTTTCGCATTTTTCACATACCTGTTGAACAGATCCCTGGCTTTTTCTGGTTTGGATCACGTAGAAATGTGGTACCACACTGAAACATTCAATTAAACCTGGTACTGATAAATATTTTTGAGGGTAACGCATGTTAGGTCTAGGTCAGGCCTGGGATTTTCCCTCATCAGACACATACTTTCGCACTCTTCACATACTTGTTGAACGGATCCTGGGTGTTTTCTGGTTTGGATCACGTAGTAATGTGGTAGCACACTGAAAGAGTCCATTAAACCTGGTTGCGATCAATATTTTAGAGGATAACGCATGTTCTGTCTAGGTTAGGCCTGGGATTTGCCCTCATCAGACACATACTTTCGCATTTTCCGCATACTTGTTGAACAGATCCTGGGTTTTTTCTGGTTTGGATCACGTAGTAATGTGGTAGCACACTGAAACAGTCCATTAAACCTGGTTTCGATCAATATCTTTGAGGATAACTCATGTTAGGTCTAGGTTAGGCCCGGGATTTGCCCTCATCAGGGTCATATTTCCGCGTTCTTCACATACTTGTTGAACAGATCCTGGGCTTTTTCTGGATTGGATCAGGTTGTAATGTGGTACCACACTGAAACAGTCCATTAAACCTGGTTTCGATCAATATTTTAGAGGAGAACGCAAGTTAGGTCTGGGATAGGTCTGGGATTTGCCCTGATCAGGCTCGCACTTTCGCATATTTCTCGCACTCGGTGGCCAGATTTTGGGCTTTTTCTGGTTTGGATCCCGTAGTATTGTGGTACCACACTGAAACATTCAATTAAACCTGGTCTTGATAAATATTTTAGAGGATAACGCATGTTAGATCTGGGTTATGTCTAGGATTTGCCCAAATCAGGCTCATGAATTCGCATATTTCTCATACTTCATGGCTAGATACTGGGCTTTTTCAGGATTGGATCACGTAGTAATGTGGTACCACACTGAAACAGTAAATTAAACCTAGTTTCGATCAATATTTTAGCGGATAACGCAAGTTAGGTCTAGGTTAGGCCTGGGATTTGCCCTCATCAGACACATACTTTCGCATTCTCCACATACTTGTTGAACAGATCCTAGGTATTCTTCTGGTTTGGATCACGTAGTAATGTGGTACCACACTGAAGCAGTCGATTAAACCTGGTTTCGATCAATATTTTTGAGGATAACGCATGTTAGGTCTAGGTTAGGCCCGGGATTTGCCCTCACCAGGGTCATATTTTCGCGTTCTTCACATACTTGTTGAACAGATCCTGGGTATTTTTCTGGTTTGGATCACGCAGTAATGTGGTACCACACTGAAATAGTCGATTAAACCTGGTCTTGATAAATATTTTAGAAGATAACGCATGTTAGATCTGGGTAATGTCTAGGATTTGCCCTAATCAGGCACATAATTTCGCATTTTCCACATACATGTTGAACAGATCCTGGGTTTCTTCTGGTTTGGATCACGTAGTAATGTGGTACCACACTGAAGCATTCAATTAAACCTGGTCTTGGTAAATATTTTAGAGGATAACGCATGTTAGGTCTGGGGTAGGTCTGGGATTTGCTCTCATCAGGCTCGTACTTTCGCATATTTCTCATAATTCATGGCCAGATTCTGGGCTTTTTCTGGATTGGATCAGGTAGTAATGTGGTACCACACTGAGACAGTCCATTAAACCTGGTTTCGATCAATATTTAAAAGGACAACGGAAGTTAGGTCTCGGATAGGTCTGGGATTTGCCCTGATCAGGCTCGCACTTTCGCATATTTCTCATACTCGGTGGCCAGATTCTGGGCTTTTTCTGGTTTGGATCCCGTAGAATTGTGGTACCACACAGAAACATTCAATTAAACCTGGTCTTGATAAATATTTTAGAGGATAACGCATGTTAGATCTGGGTTATGTCTAGGATTTGCCCAAATCAGGCTCATAAATTCGCATATTTCTCATACTTCATGGCTAGATACTGGGCTTTTTCAGGATTGGATCACGTAGTAATGTGGTACCACACTGAAACAGTAAATTAAACCTAGTTTCGATCAATATTTTAGAGGATAACGCATGTTCTGTCTAGGTTAGGCCTGGGATTTGCCTTCATCAGACACATACTTTCGCATTTTCCACATACATGTTGAACAGATCCTGGGTATTTTTCTGGTTTGGATCAGGTAGTAATGTGGTACCACACTGAAGCAGTCGATTAAACCTGCTTTCGATCAATATATTTGAGGATAACTAATGTTAGGTCTAGGTTAGGCCCGGGATTTGCCCTCATCAGGGTCATATTTCCGCGTTCTTCACATACATGTTGAACAGATCCTGGGCTTTTTCTGGATTGGATCAGGTAGTAATGTGGTACCACACTGAAACAGTCCATTAAACCCGGTTTCGATAAATATTTTAGAGGACAACGCAAGTTAGGTCTGGGATAGGTCTGGGATTTGCCCTGATCAGGCTCGCACTTTCGCATATTTCTCATACTCGGTGGCCAGATTCTGGGCTTTTTCTGGTTTGGATCCCGTAGTATTGTGGTACCACACTGAAACATTCAATTAATCCTGGTCTTGATAAATATTTTAGAGGATAACGCATGTTAGATCTGGGTTATGTCTAGGATTTGTCCAAATCAGGCTCATAAATTCGCATATTTCTCATACTTCATGGCTAGATACTGGGCTTTTTCAGGATTGGATCACGTAGTAATGTGGTAGCACACTGAAACAGTCCATTAAACCCGGTTTCGATCAATATTTTAGTGGATAACGCAGGTTAGGTCTGGGATAGGTCTGGGATTTGCCCTCATCAGGGTCATATTTTCGCGTTCTTCACATACTTGTTGAACAGATCCTGGGTATTTTTCTGGTTTGGATCAGGCACTAATGTGGCACCACACTTAAACAGTCGATTAAACCTGGTTTCGATCAATATTTTTGAGGATAACGCATGTTAGGTCTAGGTTAGGCCCGGGATTTGCCCTCACCAGGGACATATTTCCGCGTTCTTCACATACTTGTTGAACAGATCCTGGGTATTTTTCTGGTTTGGATCACGTAGTAATGTGGTACCACACTGAAACAGTCGATTAAACCTGGTTTCGATCAGTATTTTTGAGGGTAACGCATGTTAGGTCTAGGTTAGGCCTGGGATTTTCCCTGATCAGCCACATACTTTCGCATTCTTCACATACTTGTTGAACGGATCCTGGGTTTTTTGTGGTTTGGATCACGTAGTAATGTGGTACCACACTGAAGCATTCAATTAAACCTGGACTTGATAAATGTTTTAGAGGATAACGCATGTTGAGTCTGGGATAAGTCTGGGATTTGCCCTCATCAGGCTCATAGTTTCGCGTTTTTCACATACTTGCTGAACAGATCCTGGGTTTTTTCTGTTTTGGATAACGTAGTAATGTCGTACCACACTGAAACAGTCCATTAAACCTGGTTTCGATCAATATTTTAAAGAATAACGCATGTTAGGTCATGGTTAGGTCTGGGATTTGCTCTCATCAGGCTCGTACTTTCGCATATTCCTCATGGTTCATGGCCAGATTCTGGGCTTTTTCTGGATTGGATCAGGTAGTAATGTGGTACCACACTGAAACAGTCCATTAAACCTGGTTTCGATCAATATTTTAGAGGACAACGCAAGTTAGGTCTGGGATAGGTCTGGGATTTGCCCTGATCAGGCTCGCACTTTCGCATATTTCTCATACTCGGTGGCCAGATTCTGGGCTTTTTCTGGTTTGGATCCCGTAGTATTGTGGTACCACACTGAAACATTCAATTAAACCTGGTCTTGATAAATATTTTAGAGGATAACGCATGTTAGATCTGGGTTATGTCTAGGATTTGCCCAAATCAGGCTCATAAATTCGCATATTTCTCATACTTCATGGCCAGATACTGGGCTTTTTCAGGATTGGATCAGGTAGTAATGTGGTACCACACTGAAACAGTAAATTAAACCTAGTTTCGATCAATATTTTAGAGGATAGGTCTGGGATTTGCCCTCATCAGGGTCATATTTTCGCATTTTTCACATACCTGTTGAACAGATCCCTGGCTTTTTCTGGTTTGGATCACGTAGAAATGTGGTACCACACTTAAACATTCAATTAAACCTGGTACTGATAAATATTTTTGAGGGTAACGCATGTTAGGTCTAGGTCAGGCCTGGGATTTTCCCTCATCAGACACATACTTTCGCACTCTTCACATACTTGTTGAACGGATCCTGGGTGTTTTCTGGTTTGGATCACGTAGTAATGTGGTAGCACACTGAAAGAGTCCATTATACCTGGTTGCGATCTATATTTTACAGGATAACGCATGTTCTGTCTAGGTTAGGCCTGGGATTTGCCCTCATCAGACACATACTTTCGCATTTTCCGCATACTTGTTGAACAGATCCTGGGTTTTTTCTGGTATGGATCACGTAGTAATGTGGTAGCACACTGAAACAGTCCATTAAACCTGGTTTCGATCAATATCTTTGAGGATAACTCATGTTAGGTCTAGGTTAGGCCCGGGATTTGCCCTCATCAGGGTCATATTTCCGCGTTCTTCACATACTTGTTGAACAGATCCTGGGCTTTTTCTGGATTGGATCAGGTTGTAATGTGGTACCACACTGAAGCAGTCCATTGAACCTGGTTTCGATCAATATTTTAGAGGAGAACGCAAGTTAGGTCTGGGATAGGTCTGGGATTTGCCCTGATCAGGCTCGCACTTTCGCATATTTCTCGCACTCGGTGGCCAGATTTTGGGCTTTTTCTGGTTTGGATCCCGTAGTATTGTGGTACCACACTGAAACATTCAATTAAACCTGGTCTTGATAAATATTTTAGAGGATAACGCATGTTAGATCTGGGTTATGTCTAGGATTTGCCCAAATCAGGCTCATGAATTCGCATATTTCTCATACTTCATGGCTAGATACTGGGCTTTTTCAGGATTGGATCACGTAGTAATGTGGTACCACACTGAAACAGTAAATTAAACCTAGTTTCGATCAATATTTTAGAGGATAACGCAAGTTAGGTCTAGGTTAGGCCTGGGATTTTCCCTCATCAGACACATACTTTCGCATTCTTCACATACTTGTTGAACGGATCCTGGGGTTTTTCAGGTTTGGATCACGTAGTAATGTGGTAGCTCACTGAAACAGTCCATTAAACCTGGTTTCGATCAATATTTTAGAGGATAACGCATGTTCTATCTAGGTTAGGCCTGGGATTTGCCCTCATCAGACACATACTTTCGCATTCTCCACATACTTGTTGAACAGATCCTGGGTTCTTTCTGGTTTGGATCACGTAGTAATGTGGTAGCACACTGAAACAGTCCATTAAACCTGGTTTCGATCAATATTTTTGAGGATAACGCATGTTAGATCTTGGTTAGGCCTGGGATTTGCCCTCATCAGACACATACTTTCGCATTCTCCACATACTTGTTGAACAGATCCTAGGTATTCTTCTGGTTTGGATCACGTAGTAATGTGGTACCACACTGAAAGAGTCCATTAAACCCGGTTTCGATCAATATTTTAGTGGATAACGCAAGTTAGGTCTGGGATAGGTCTGGGATTTGCCCTCATCAGGGTCATATTTTCGCGTTCTTCACATACTTGTTGAACAGATCCTGGGTATTTTTCAGGATTGGATCACGTAGTAATGTGGTACCACACTGAAACAGTAAATTAAACCTAGTTTCGATCAATATTTTAGAGGATAACGCAAGTTAGGTCTAGGTTAGGCCTGGGATTTTCCCTCATCAGACACATACTTTCGCATTCTTCACATACTTGTTGAACGGATCCTGTGGTTTTTCAGGTTTGGATCACGTAGTAATGTGGTAGCTCACTGAAACAGACCATTAAACCTGGTTTCGATCAATATTTTAGAGGATAACGCATGTTCTATCTAGGTTAGGCCTGGGATTTGCCCTCATCAGACACATACTTTCGCATTCTCCACATACTTGTTGAACAGATCCTGGGTTCTTTCTGGTTTGGATCACGTAGTAATGTGGTAGCACACTGAAACAGTCCATTAAACCTGGTTTCGATCAATATTTTTGAGGATAACGCATGTTAGATCTTGGTTAGGCCTGGGATTTGCCCTCATCAGACACATACTTTCGCATTCTCCACATACATGTTGAACAGATCCTGGGTATTTTTCTGGTTTGGATCAGGTAGTAATGTGGTACCACACTGAAGCAGTCGATTAAACCTGGTTTCGATCAATATATTTGAGGATAACTAATGTTAGGTCTAGGTTAGGCCCGGGATTTGCCCTCATCAGGGTCATATTTCCGCGTTCTTCACATACATGTTGAACAGATCCTGGGCTTTTTCTGGATTGGATCAGGTAGTAATGTGGTACCACACTGAAACAGTCCATTAAACCCGGTTTCGATAAATATTTTAGAGGACAACGCAAGTTAGGTCTGGGATAGGTCTGGGATTTGCCCTGATCAGGCTCGCACTTTCGCATATTTCTCATACTCGGTGGCCAGATTCTGGGCTTTTTCTGGTTTGGATCCCGTAGTATTGTGGTACTACACTGAAACATTCAATTAATCCTGGTCTTGATAAATATTTTAGAGGATAACGCATGTTAGATCTGGGTTATGTCTAGGATTTGTCCAAATCAGGCTCATAAATTCGCATATTTCTCATACTTCATGGAAAGATACTGGGCTTTTTCAGGATAGGATCACGTAGTAATGTGGTAGCACACTGAAACAGTCCATTAAACCTGGCTTCGATCAATATTTTAGAGGATAACGCATGTTCTGTCTAGGTTAGGCCTGGGATTTGTCCTCATCAGACACATACTTTCGCATTTTCCACATACATGTTGAACAGATTCTGGGTTTTTTCTGGTTTGGATCAGGTAGTAATGTGGTACCACACTGAAGCAGTCCATTAAACCTGGTTTCGATCAATATTTTAGAGGATAACGCATGTTAGGTCTGGGGTAGGTCTGGGATTTGCTCTCATCAGGCTCGTACTTTCGCATATTTCTCATACTTGATGGCCAGATTCTGGGCTTTTTCTAGTTTGGATTCTGTAGTAATGTGGTGCCACACTGAGACAGTCCATTTAACCTGGTTTCTATCAATATTTTAGAGGATAACGCATTTTAGGTCTGGGGTAGGTCTGGGATTTGCTCTCATCAGGCTCGTAGTTTCGCATATTTCTCATACTTGATGGCCAGATTCTGGGCTTTTCCTAGTTTGGATTCTGTAGTAATGTGGTGCCACACTGAGACAGTCCATTTAACCTCGTTTCTATCAATATTTTAGAGGATAACGCATGTTATGTCTAGGTTAGGCCTGGGATTTGCTCTCATCAGGCTCGTACTTTCGCATATTTCTCATAATTCATGGCCAGATTCTGGGCTTTTTCTGGATTGGATCAGGTAGTAATATGGTACCACACTGAGACAGTCCATTAAACCTGGTTTCGATCAATATTTTAGAGGACAACGGAAGTTACGTCTCGGATAGGTCTGGGATTTGCCCTGATCAGGCTCGCACTTTCGCATATTTCTCATACTCGGTGGCAAGATTCTGGGCTTTTTCTGGTTTGAATCACGTAGAAATGTGGTGCCACACTGAAACATTCAATTAAACCTGGTACTGATAGATAATTTTGAGGGTAACGCATGTTAGGTCTAGGTTAGGCCTGGGATTTGCCCTCATCAGACACATACTTTCGCATTCTCCACATACTCGTTGAACAGATCCTGGGTTCTTTCTGGTTTGGATCAGGTAGTAATGTGGTACCACACTGAAACAGTAAATTAAACCTAGTTTCGATCAATATTTTAGAGGATAGGTCTGGGATTTGCCCTCATCAGGGTCATATTTTCGCATGTTTCACATACCTGTTGAACAGATCCCTGGCTTTTTCTGGTTTGGATCACGTAGAAATGTGGTACCACACTGAAACATTCAATTAAACCTGGTACTGATAAATATTTTTGAGGGTAACGCATGTTAGGTCTAGGTCAGGCCTGGGATTTTCCCTAATCAGACACATACTTTCGCACTCTTCACATACTTGTTGAACGGATCCTGGGTGTTTTCTGGTTTGGATCACGTAGTAATGTGGTAGCACACTGAAAGAGTCCATTAAACCTGGTTGCGATCAATATTTTAGAGGATAACGCATGTTCTGTCTAGGTTAGGCCTGGGATTTGCCCTCATCAGACACATACTTTCGCATTTTCCGCATACTTGTTGAACAGATCCTGGGTTTTTTCTGGTTTGGATCACGTAGTAATGTGGTAGCACACTGAAACAGTCCATTAAACCTGGTTTCGATCAGTATCTTTGAGGATAACTCATGTTAGGTCTAGGTTAGGCCCGGGATTTGCCCTCATCAGGGTCATATTTCCGCGTTCTTCACATACTTGTTGAACAGATCCTGGGCTTTTTCTGGATTGGATCAGGTAGTAATGTGGTACCACACTGAGACAGTCCATTAAACCTGGTTTCGATCAATATTTTAAAGGACAACGGAAGTTAGGTCTCGGATAGGTCTGGGATTTGCCCTGATCAGGCTCGCACTTTCGCATATTTCTCGCACTCGGTGGCCAGATTTTGGGCTTTTTCTGGTTTGGATCCCGTAGTATTGTGGTACCACACTGAAACATTCAATTAAACCTGGTCTTGATAAATATTTTAGAGGATGACGCATGTTAGATCTGGGTTATGTCTAGGATTTGCCCAAATCAGGCTCATGAATTCGCATATTTCTCATACTTCATGGCTAGATACTGGGCTTTTTCAGGATTGGATCACGTAGTAATGTGGTACCACACTGAAACAGTAAATTAAACCTAGTTTCGATCAATATTTTAGAGGATAACGCAAGTTAGGTCTAGGTTAGGCCTGGGATTTGCCCTCATCAGACACATACTTTCGCATTCTCCACATACTTGTTGAACAGATCCTAGGTATTCTTCTGGTTTGGATCACGTAGTAATGTGGTACCACACTGAAGCAGTCGATTAAACCTGGTTTCGATCAATATTTTTGAGGATAACGCATGTTAGGTCTAGGTTAGGCCCGGGATTTGCCCTCACCAGGGTCATATTTTCGCGTTCTTCACATACTTGTTGAACAGATCCTGGGTATTTTTCTGGTTTGGATCACGCAGTAATGTGGTACCACACTGAAATAGTCGATTAAACCTGGTCTTGATAAATATTTTAGAAGATAACGCATGTTAGATCTAGGTAATGTCTAGGATTTGCCCTAATCAGGCACATAATTTCGCATTTTCCACATACATGTTGAACAGATCCTGGGTTTCTTCTGGTTTGGATCACGTAGTAATGTGGTACCACACTGAAGCATTCAATTAAACCTGGTCTTGGTAAATATTTTAGAGGATAACGCATGTTAGGTCTGGGGTAGGTCTGGGATTTGCTCTCATCAGGCTCGTACTTTCGCATATTTCTCATAATTCATGGCCAGATTCTGGGCTTTTTCTAGTTTGGATTCTGTAGTAATGTGGTGCCACACTGAGACAGTCCATTTAACCTGGTTTCTATCAATATTTTAGAGGATAACACATGTTATGTATAGGTTACGCCTGGGATTTACTCTCATCAGGCTCGTACTTTCGCATATTTCTCATAATTCATGGCCGGATTCTGGGCTTTTTCTGGATTGGATCAGGTAGTAATGTGGTACCACACTGAGACAGTCCATTAAACCTGGTTTCGATCAATATTTAAAAGGACAACGGAAGTTAGGTCTCGGATAGGTCTGGGATTTGCCCTGATCAGGCTCGCACTTTCGCATATTTCTCATACTCGGTGGCCAGATTCTGGGCTTTTTCTGGTTTGGATCCCGTAGAATTGTGGTACCACACAGAAACATTCAATTAAACCTGGTCTTGATAAATATTTTAGAGGATAACGCATGTTAGATCTGGGTTATGTCTAGGATTTGCCCAAATCAGGCTCATAAATTCGCATATTTCTCATACTTCATGGCTAGATACTGGGCTTTTTCAGGATTGGATCACGTAGTAATGTGGTACCACACTGAAACAGTAAATTAAACCTAGTTTCGATCAATATTTTAGAGGATAACGCATGTTCTGTCTAGGTTAGGCCCGGGATTTGCCCTCACCAGGGACATATTTCCGCGTTCTTCACATACTTGTTGAACAGATCCTGGGTATTTTTCTGGTTTGGATCACGTAGTAATGTGGTACCACACTGAAACAGTCGATTAAACCTGGTTTCGATCAGTATTTTTGAGGGTAACGCATGTTAGGTCTAGGTTAGGCCTGGGATTTTCCCTGATCAGCCACATGCTCTCGCATTCTTCACATACTTGTTGAACGGATCCTGGGTTTTTTGTGGTTTGGATCACGTAGTAATGTGGTACCACACTGAAGCATTCAATTAAACCTGGACTTGATAAATGTTTTAGAGGATAACGCATGTTGAGTCTGGGATAAGTCTGGGATTTGCCCTCATCAGGCTCATAGTTTCGCGTTTTTCACATACTTGCTGAACAGATCCTGGGTTTTTTCTGTTTTGGATCACGTAGTAATGTCGTACCACACTGAAACAGTCCATTGAACCTGGTTTCGATCAATATTTTAGAGAATAACGCATGTTAGGTCATGGTTAGGTCTGGGATTTGCTCTCATCAGGCTCGTACTTTCGCATATTCCTCATGGCTCATGGCCAGATACTGGGCTTTTTCTGGATTGGATCAGGTAGTAATGTGGTACCACACTGAAACAGTCCATTAAACCTGGTTTCGATCAATATTTTAGAGGACAACGTAAGTTAGGTCTGGGATAGGTCTGGGATTTGCCCTGATCAGGCTCGCACTTTCGCATATTTCTCATACTCGGTGGCCAGATTCTGGGCTTTTTCTGGTTTGGATCCCGTAGTATTGTGGTACCACACTGAAACATTCAATTAAACCTGGTCTTGATAAATATTTTAGAGGATAACGCGTGTTAGATCTGGGTTATGTCTAGGATTTGCCCAAATCAGGCTCATAAATTCGCATATTTCTCATACTTCATGGCCAGATACTGGGCTTTTTCAGGATTGGATCAGGTAGTAATGTGGTACCACACTGAAACAGTAAATTAAACCTAGTTTCGATCAATATTTTAGAGGATAGGTCTGGGATTTGCCCTCACCAGGGTCATATTTTCGCATTTTTCACATACCTGTTGAACAGATCCCTGGCTTTTTCTGGTTTGGATCACGTAGAAATGTGGTACCACACTTAAACATTCAATTAAACCTGGTACTGATAAATATTTTTGAGGGTAACGCATGTTAGGTCTAGGTCAGGCCTGGGATTTTCCCTCATCAGACACATACTTTCGCACTCTTCACATACTTGTTGAACGGATCCTGGGTGTTTTCTGGTTTGGATCACGTAGTAATGTGGTAGCACACTGAAAGAGTCCATTATACCTGGTTGCGATCAATATTTTACAGGATAACGCATGTTCTGTCTAGGTTAGGCCTGGGATTTGCCCTCATCAGACACATACTTTCGCATTTTCCGCATACTTGTTGAACAGATCCTGGGTTTTTTCTGGTATGGATCACGTAGTAATGTGGTAGCACACTGAAACAGTCCATTAAACCTGGTTTCGATCAATATCTTTGAGGATAACTCATGTTAGGTCTAGGTTAGGCCCGGGATTTGCCCTCATCAGGGTCATATTTCCGCGTTCTTCACATACTTGTTGAACAGATCCTGGGCTTTTTCTGGATTGGATCAGGTTGTAATGTGGTACCACACTGAAGCAGTCCATTAAACCTGGTTTCGATCAATATTTTTGAGGATAACGCATGTTAGATCTTGGTTAGGCCTGGGATTTGCCCTCATCAGACACATACTTTCGCATTCTCCACATACTTGTTGAACAGATCCTAGGTATTCTTCTGGTTTGGATCACGTAGTAATGTGGTACCACACTGAAAGAGTCCATTAAACCCGGTTTCGATCAATATTTTAGTGGATAACGCAAGTTAGGTCTGGGATAGGTCTGGGATTTGCCCTCATCAGGGCCATATTTTCGCGTTCTTCACATACTTGTTGAACAGATCCTGGGTATTTTTCTGGTTTGGATCAGGTAGTAATGTGGCACCACACTGAAACAGTCGATTAAACCTGGTTTCGATCAATATTATTGAGGATAACGCATGTTAGGTCTAGGTTAGGCCCGGGATTTGCCCTCATCAGGCTCGTACTTTCGCATATTCCTCATGGTTCATGGCCGGATTCTGGGCTTTTTCTAGATTGGATCCTGTAGTATTGTGGTACCACACTGAAACATTCAATTAAACCTGGTCTTGATAAATATTTTAGAGGATATCGCATGTTAGATCTGGGTTATGTCTAGGATTTGCCCAAATCAGGCTCATAAATTCGCATATTTCTCATACTTCATGGCTAGATACTGGGCTTTTTCAGGATTGGATCACGTAGTAATGTGGTACCACACTGAAACAGTACATTTAACCTGGTTTCGATCAATATTTTAGAGGACAACGCAAGTTAGGTCTGCGATAGGTCTGGGAATTGCCATCATCAGGGTCATATTTTCGCGTTCTTCACATACTTGTTGAACAGATCCTGGGTATTTTTTTGGTTTGGATCACGTAGTAATGTGGTACCACACTGAAGCATTCAATTAAACCTGGTCTTGGTAAATATTTTAGAGGATAACGCATGTTAGGTCTGGGGTAGGTCTGGGATTTGCTCTCATCAGGCTCGTACTTTCGCATATTTCTCATACTTGATGGCCAGATTCTGGGCTTTTTCTAGTTTGGATTCTGTAGTAATGTGGTGCCACACTGAGACAGTCCATTTAACCTGGTTTCTATCAATATTTTAGAGGATAACACATGTTATGTCTAGGTTAGGCCTGGGATTTACTCTCATCAGGCTCGTACTTTCGCATATTTCTCATAATTCATGGCCAGATTGTGGGCTTTTTCTGGATTGGATCAGGTAGTAATGTGGTACCACCCTGAAACAGTCCATTAAACCCGGTTTCGATAAATATTTTAGAGGACAACGCAAGTTAGGTCTGGGATAGGTCTGGGATTTGCCCTGATCAGGCTCGCACTTTCGCATATTTCTCATACTCGGTGGCCAGATTCTGGGCTTTTTCTGGTTTGGATCCCGTAGTATTGTGGTACCACACTGAAACATTCAATTAATCCTGGTCTTGATAAATATTTTAGAGGATAACGCATGTTAGATCTGGGTTATGTCCAGGATTTGACCAAATCAGGCTCATAAATTCGCATATTTCTCATACTTCATGGCAAGATACTGGGCTTTTTCAGGATTGGATCACGTAGTAATGTGGTAGCACACTGAAACAGTCCATTAAACCTGGTTTCGATCAATATTTTAGAGGATAACGCATGTTCTGTCTAGGTTAGGCCTGGGATTTGCCCTCATCAGACACATACTTTCGCATTTTCCACATACATGTTGAACAGATTCTGGGTTTTTTCTGGTTTGGATCACGTAGTAATGTGGTAGCACACTGAAACAGTCCATTAAACCTGGTTTCGATCAATATATTTGAGGATAACTCATGTTAGGTCTAGGTTAGGCCCGGGATTTGCACTCATCAGGGTCATATTTCCGCGTTCTTCACATACTTGTTGAACAGATCCTGGGCTTTTTCTGGATTGGATCAGGTAGTAATGTGGTACCACACTGAAACAGTCCATTAAACCTGGTTTCGATCAATATTTTAGAGGATAACGCATGTTAGGTCTGGGGTAGGTCTGGGATTTGCTCTCATCAGGCTCGTACTTTCGCATATTTCTCATACTTGATGGCCAGATTCTGGGCTTTTTCTAGTTTGGATCCTGTAGTAATGTGGTGCCACACTGAGACAGTCCATTTAACCTGGTTTCTATCAATATTTTAGAGGATAACGCATTTTAGGTCTGGGGTAGGTCTGGGATTTGCTCTCATCAGGCTCGTAGTTTCGCATATTTCTCATACTCGGTGGCCAGATTCTGGGCTTTTTCTGGTTTGAATCACGTAGAAATGTGGTACCACACTGAAACATTCAATTAAACCTGGTACTGATAAGTAATTTTGAGGGTAACGCATGTTAGGTCTAGGTTAGGCCTGGGATTTGCCCTCATCAGACACATACTTTCGCATTCTCCACATACTTGTTGAACAGATCCTGGGTTCTTTCTGGTTTGGATCACGTAGTAATGTGGTAGCACACTGAAACAGTCCATTAAACCTGGTTTCGATCAATATTTTTGAGGATAACGCATGTTCGATCTTGGTTAGGCCTGGGATTTGCCCTCATCAGACACATACTTTCGCATTCTCCACATACTTGCTGAACAGATCCTAGGTATTCTTCTGGTTTGGATCACGTAGTAATGTGGTACCACACTGAAACAGTCCATTGAACCCGGTTTCGATCAATATTTTAATGCATAACGCAAGTTAGGTCTGGGATAGGTCTGGGATTTGCCCTCATCAGGGTCATATTTTCGCGTTCTCCACATACTTGTTGAACAGATCCTGGGTATTTTTCTGGTTTGGATCAGGTAGTAATGTGGCACCACACTGAAACAGTCGATTACACCTGGTTTCGATCAATATTTTTGAGGATAACGCATGTTAGGTCTAGGTTAGGCCCGGGATTTGCCCTCATCAGGGTCATATTTCCGCGTTTTTCACATACTTGTTGAACAGATCCTGGGTATTTTTCTGGTTTGGATCACGTAGTAATGTGGTACCACACTGAAACAGTCGATTAAACCTGGTTTCGATCAGTATTTTTGAGGGTAACGCATGTTAGGCCTAGGTTAGGCCTGGGATTTTCCCTGATCAGCCACACACTTTCGCATTCTTCACATACTTGTTGAACGGATCCTGGGTTTTTTGTGGTTTGGATCACGTAGTAATGTGGTAACACACTGAAACATTCAATTAAACCTGGTCTTGATAAATGTTTTAGAGGATAACGCATGTTGGGTCTGGGATAGGTCTGGGATTTGCCCTCATCAGGCTCATAGTTTCGCGTTTTTCACATACTTGCTGAACAGATCCTGGGTATTTTCTGTTTTGGATCACGTAGTAATGTGGTACCACACTGAAACAGTCCATTAAACCTGGTTTCGATCAATATTTTAGAGAATAACGCATGTTAGGTCATGGTTAGGTCTGGGATTTGCTCTCATCAGGCTCGTACTTTCGCATATTCCTCATGGTTCATGGCCAGATTCTGGGCTTTTTCTAGATTGGATCCTGTAGTATTGTGGTACCACACTGAAACATTCAATTAAACCTGGTCTTGATAAATATTTTAGAGGATAACGCATGTTAGATCTGGGTTATGTCTAGGATTTGCCCAAATCAGGCTCATAAATTCGCATATTTCTTATACTTCATGGCTAGATACTGGGCTTCTTCAGGATTGGATCACGTAGTAATGTGGTACCACACTGAAACAGTACATTTAACCTGGTTTCGATCAATATTTTAGAGGACAACGCAAGTTAGGTCTGGGATAGGTCTGGGATTTGCCCTGATCAGGCTCGCACTTTCGCATATTTCTCATACTCGGTGGCCAGATTCTGGGCTTTTTCTAGTTTGGATTCTGTAGTAATGTGGCACCACACTGAAACAGTCGATTAAACCTGGTTTCGATCAATATTTTTGAGGATAACGCATGTTAGGTCTAGGTTAGGCCCGGGATTTGCCCTCATCAGGGTCATATTTCCGCGTTCTTCACATACTTGTTGAACAGATCCTGGGTATTTTTCTGGTTTGGATCACGTAGTAATGTGGTACCACACTGAAACAGTCGATTAAACCTGGTTTCGATTAATATTTTAAAGGACAACGGAAGTTAGGTCTCGGATAGGTCTGGGATTTGCCCTGATCAGGCTCGCACTTTCGCATATTTCTCATACTCGGTGGCCAGATTCTGGGCTTTTTCTGGTTTGGATCTCGTAGTATTGTGGTACCACACAGAAACATTCAATTAAACCTGGTCTTGATAAATATTTTAGAGGATAACGCATGTTAGGTCTAGGTTAGGCCTGGGATTTGCCCTCATCAGACACATACTTTCGGATTCTCCACATACTTGTTGAACAGATCCTGGGTTCTTTCTGGTTTGGATCACGTAGTAATGTGGTAGCACACTGAAACAGTCCATTAAACCCGGTTTCGATCAATATTTTTGAGGATAACGCATGTTAGATCTTGGTTAGGCCTGGGATTTGCCCTCATCAGACACATACTTTCGCATTCTCCACATACTTGTTGAACAGATCCTAGGTATTCTTCTGGTTTGGATCACGTAGTAATGTGGTACCACACTGAAACAGTCCATTAAACCCGGTTTCGATCAATATTTTAGTGCATAACGCAAGTTAGGTCTGGGATAGGTCTGGGATTTGCCCTCATCAGGGTCATATTTTCGCGTTCTCCACATACTTGTTGAACAGATCCTGAGTATTTTTCTGGTTTGGATCAGGTAGTAATGTGGCACCACACTGAAACAGTCGATTAAACCTGGTTTCGATCAATATTTTTGAGGATAACGCATGTTAGGTCTAGGTTAGGCCCGGGATTTGCCCTCATCAGGGTCATATTTCCGCGTTCTTCACATACTTGTTGAACAGATCCTGGGTATTTTTCTGGTTTGGACCACGTAGTAATGTGGTACCACACTGAAACAGCCCATTAAACCTGGTTTCGATCAATATTTTAGAGAAATAACGCATGTTAGGTCATGGTTAGGTCTGGGATTTGCTCTCATCAGGCTCGTACTTTCGCATATTCCTCATGGTTCATGGCCAGATTCTGGGCTTTTTCTAGATTGGATCCTGTAGTATTGTGGTACCACACTGAAACATTCAATTAAACCTGGTCCTGATAAATATTTTAGAGGATAACGCATGTTAGATCTGGGTTATGTCTAGGATTTGCCCAAATCAGGCTCATAAATTCGCATATTTCTCATACTTCATGGCTAGATACTGGGCTTTTTCAGGATTGGATCACGTAGTAATGTGGTACCACACTGAAACAGTACATTTAACCTGGTTTCGATCAATATTTTAGAGGACAACGCAAGTTAGGTCTGGGATAGGTCTAGGATTTGCCCTAATCAGGCACATAATTTCGCATTTTCCACATACATGTTGAACAGATCCTGGGTTTTTTCTGGTTTGGATCACGTAGTATTGTGGTACCACATTGAAACATTCAATTAAACCTGGTCTCGATAAATATTTTAGAGGATAACGCATGTTCTGTCTAGGTTAGGCCCGGGATTTGCCCTCATCAGGGTCATATTTCCGCGTTTTTCACATACTTGTTGAACAGATCCTGGGTATTTTTCTGGTTTGGATCACGTAGTAATGTGGTACCACACTGAAACAGTCGATTAAACCTGGTTTCGATCAGTATTTTTGAGGGTAACGCATGTTAGGCCTAGGTTAGGCCTGGGATTTTCCCTGATCAGCCACATACTTTCGCATTCTTCACATACTTGTTGAACGGATCCTGGGTTTTTTGTGGTTTGGATCACGTAGTAATGTGGTAACACACTGAAACATTCAATTAAACCTGGTCTTGATAAATGTTTTAGAGGATAACGCATGTTGGGTCTGGGATAGGTCTGGGATTTGCCCTCATCAGGCTCATAGTTTCGCGTTTTTCACATACTTGCTGAACAGATCCTGGGTATTTTCTGTTTTGGATCACGTAGTAATGTGGTACCACACTGAAACAGTCCATTAAACCTGGTTTCGATCAATATTTTAGAGAATAACGCATGTTAGGTCATGGTTAGGTCTGGGATTTGCTCTCATCAGGCTCGTACTTTCGCATATTCCTCATGGTTCATGGCCAGATTCTGGGCTTTTTCTAGATTGGATCCTGTAGTATTGTGGTACCACACTGAAACATTCAATTAAACCTGGTCTTGATAAATATTTTAGAGGATAACGCATGTTAGATCTGGGTTATGTCTAGGATTTGCCCAAATCAGGCTCATAAATTCGCATATTTCTTATACTTCATGGCTAGATACTGGGCTTCTTCAGGATTGGATCACGTAGTAATGTGGTACCACACTGAAACAGTACATTTAACCTGGTTTCGATCAATATTTTAGAGGAGAACGCAAGTTAGGTCTGGGATAGGTCTGGGATTTGCCCTGATCAGGCTCGCACTTTCGCATATTTCTCATACTCGGTGGCCAGATTCTGGGCTTTTTCTAGTTTGGATTCTGTAGTAATGTGGCACCACACTGAAACAGTCGATTAAACCTGGTTTCGATCAATATTTTTGAGGATAACGCATGTTAGGTCTAGGTTAGGCCCGGGATTTGCCCTCATCAGGGTCATATTTCCGCGTTCTTCACATACTTGTTGAACAGATCCTGGGTATTTTTCTGGTTTGGATCACGTAGTAATGTGGTACCACACTGAAACAGTCGATTAAACCTGGTTTCGATCAATATTTTAAAGGACAACGGAAGTTAGGTCTCGTATAGGTCTGGGATTTGCCCTGATCAGGCTCGCACTTTCGCATATTTCTCATACTCGGTGGCCAGATTCTGGGCTTTTTCTGGTTTGGATCCCGTAGTATTGTGGTACCACACAGAAACATTCAATTAAACCTGGTCTTGATAAATATTTTAGAGGATAACGCATGTTAGGTCTAGGTTAGGCCTGGGATTTGCCCTCATCAGACACATACTTTCGGATTCTCCACATACTTGTTGAACAGATCCTGGGTTCTTTCTGGTTTGGATCACGTAGTAATGTGGTAGCACACTGAAACAGTCCATTAAACCCGTTTTCGATCAATATTTTTGAGGATAACGCATGTTAGATCTTGGTTAGGCCTGGGATTTGCCCTCATCAGACACATACTTTCGCATTCTCCACATACTTGTTGAACAGATCCTAGGTATTCTTCTGGTTTGGATCACGTAGTAATGTGGTACCACACTGAAACAGTCCATTAAACCCGGTTTCGATCAATATTTTAGTGCATAACGCAAGTTAGGTCTGGGATAGGTCTGGGATTTGCCCTCATCAGGGTCATATTTTCGCGTTCTCCACATACTTGTTGAACAGATCCTGAGTATTATTCTGGTTTGGATCAGGTAGTAATGTGGCACCACACTGAAACAGTCGATTAAACCTGGTTTCGATCAATATTTTTGAGGATAACGCATGTTAGGTCTAGGTTAGGCCCGGGATTTGCCCTCATCAGGGTCACATTTCCGCGTTCTTCACATACTTGTTGAACAGATCCTGGGTATTTTTCTGGTTTGGACCACGTAGTAATGTGGTACCACACTGAAACAGCCCATTAAACCTGGTTTCGATCAATATTTTAGAGAAATAACGCATGTTAGGTCATGGTTAGGTCTGGGATTTGCTCTCATCAGGCTCGTACTTTCGCGTTTTTCACATACTTGCTGAACAGATCCTGGGTATTTTCTGTTTTGGATCACGTAGTAATGTGGTACCACACTGAAACAGTCCATTAAACCTGGTTTCGATCAATATTTTAGAGAATAACGCATGTTAGGTCATGGTTAGGTCTGGGATTTGCTCTCATCAGGCTCGTACTTTCGCATATTCCTCATGGTTCATGGCCAGATTCTGGGCTTTTTCTAGATTGGATCCTGTAGTATTGTGGTACCACACTGAAACATTCAATTAAACCTGGTCTTGATAAATATTTTAGAGGATAACGCATGTTAGATCTGGGTTATGTCTAGGATTTGCCCAAATCAGGCTCATAAATTCGCATATTTCTTATACTTCATGGCTAGATACTGGGCTTCTTCAGGATTGGATCACGTAGTAATGTGGTACCACACTGAAACAGTACATTTAACCTGGTTTCGATCAATATTTTAGAGGACAACGCAAGTTAGGTCTGGAATAGGTCTGGGATTTGCCCTGATCAGGCTCGCACTTTCGCATATTTCTCATACTCGGTGGCCAGATTCTGGGCTTTTTCTAGTTTGGATTCTGTAGTAATGTGGCACCACACTGAAACAGTCGATTAAACCTGGTTTCGATCAATATTTTTGAGGATAACGCATGTTAGGTCTAGGTTAGGCCCGGGATTTGCCCTCATCAGGGTCATATTTCCGCGATCTTCACATACTTGTTGAACAGATCCTGGGTATTTTTCTGGTTTGGATCACGTAGTAATGTGGTACCACACTGAAACAGTCGATTAAACCTGGTTTCGATCAATATTTTAAAGGACAACGGAAGTTAGGTCTCGGATAGGTCTGGGATTTGCCCTGATCAGGCTCGCACTTTCGCATATTTCTCATACTCGGTGGCCAGATTCTGGGCTTTTTCTGGTTTGGATCCCGTAGTATTGTGGTACCACACAGAAACATTCAATTAAACCTGGTCTTGATAAATATTTTAGAGGATAACGCATGTTAGGTCTAGGTTAGGCCTGGGATTTGCCCTCATCAGACACATACTTTCGGATTCTCCACATACTTGTTGAACAGATCCTGGGTTCTTTCTGGTTTGGATCACGTAGTAATGTGGTAGCACACTGAAACAGTCCATTAAACCCGGTTTCGATCAATATTTTTGAGGATAACGCATGTTAGATCGTGGTTAGGCCTGGGATTTGCCCTCATCAGACACATACTTTCGCATTCTCCACATACTTGTTGAACAGATCCTAGGTATTCTTCTGGTTTGGATCACGTAGTAATGTGGTACCACACTGAAACAGTCCATTAAACCCGGTTTCGATCAATATTTTAGTGCATAACGCAAGTTAGGTCTGGGATAGGTCTGGGATTTGCCCTCATCAGGGTCATATTTTCGCGTTCTCCACATACTTGTTGAACAGATCCTGAGTATTTTTCTGGTTTGGATCAGGTAGTAATGTGGCACCACACTGAAACAGTCGATTAAACCTGGTTTCGATCAATATTTTTGAGGATAACGCATGTTAGGTCTAGGTTAGGCCCGGGATTTGCCCTCATCAGGGTCATATTTCCGCGTTCTTCACATACTTGTTGAACAGATCCTGGGCTTTTTCTGGATTGGATCAGGTAGTAATGTGGTACCACACTGAAACAGTCCATTAAACCCGGTTTCGATCAATATTTTAGAGGACAACGCAAGTTAGGTCTGGGATAGGTCTGGGATTTGCCCTGATCAGGCTCGCACTTTCGCATATTTCTCATACTCGGTGGCCAGATTCTGGGCTTTTTCTAGTTTGGATTCTGTAGTAATGTGGTGCCACACTGAGACAGTCCATTTAACCTGGTTTCTATCAATATTTTAGAGGATAACGCATGTTAGGTCTGGGGTAGGTCTGGGATTTGCTCTCATCAGGCTCGTAGTTTCGCATATTTCTTATACTTGATGGCCAGATTCTGGGCTTTTTCTAGTTTGGATTCTGTAGTAATGTGGTGCCACACTGAGACAGTCCATTTAACCTGGTTTCTATCAATATTTTAGAGGATAACACATGTTATGTCTAGGTTAGGCCTGGGATTTACTCTCATCAGGCTCGTACTTTCGCATATTTCTTATAATTCATGGCCAGATTCTGGGCTTTTTCTGGATTGGATCAGGTAGTAATGTGGTACCACACTGAGACAGTCCATTAAACCTGGTTTCGATCAATATTTTAAAGGACAACGGAAGTTAGGTCTCGGATAGGTCTGGGATTTGCCCTGATCAGGCTCGCACTTTCGCATATTTCTCATACTCGGTGGCCAGATTCTGGGCTTTTTCTGGTTTGGATCCCGTAGTATTGTGGTACCACACAGAAACATTCAATTAAACCTGGTCTTGATAAATATTTTAGAGGATAACGAATGTTAGATCTGGGTTATGTCTAGGATTTGCCCAAATCAGGCTCATAAATTCGCATATTTCTCATACTTCATGGCTAGATACTGGGCTTTTTCAGGATTGGATCACGTAGTAATGTGGTACCACACTGAAACAGTAAATTAAACCTAGTTTCGATCAATATTTTAGAGGATAACGCATGTTCTGTCTAGGTTAGGCCTGGGATTTGCCCTCATGAGACACATACTTTCGCATTTTCCACATACATGTTGAACAGATCCTGGGTATTTTTCTGGTTTGGATCAGGTAGTAATGTGGTACCACACTGAAGCAGTCGATTAAACCTGGTTTCGATCAATATATTTGAGGATAACGCATGTTAGGTCTGGGGTAGGTCTGGGATTTGCTCTCATCAGGCTCGTAGTTTCGCATATTTCTCATACTTGATGGCCAGATTCTGGGCTTTTTCTAGTTTGGATTCTGTAGTAATGTGGTGCCACACTGAGACAGTTCATTTAACCTGGTTTCTATCAATATTTTAGAGGATAACACATGTTATGTCTAGGTTAGGCCTGGGATTTACTCTCATCAGGCTCGTACTTTCGCATATTTCTCATAATTCATGGCCAGATTCTGGGCTTTTTCTGGATTGGATCAGGTAGTAATGTGGTACCACACTGAGACAGTCCATTAAACCTGGTTTCGATCAATATTTTAAAGGACAACGGAAGTTAGGTCTCGGATAGGTCTGGGATTTGCCCTGATCAGGCTCGCACTTTCGCATATTTCTCATACTCGGTGGCCAGATTCTGGGCTTTTTCTGGTTTGGATCCCGTAGTATTGTGGTACCACACAGAAACATTCAATTAAACCTGGTCTTGATAAATATTTTAGAGGATAACGCATGTTAGAAATGGGTTATGTCTAGGATTTGCCCAAATCAGGCTCATAAATTCGCATATTTCTCATACTTCATGGCTAGATACTGGGCTTTTTCAGGATTGGATCACGTAGTAATGTGGTACCACACTGAAACAGTAAATTAAACCTAGTTTCGATCAATATTTTAGAGGATAACGCATGTTCTGTCTAGGTTAGGCCTGGGATTTGCCCTCATCAGACACATACTTTCGCATTTTCCACATACATGTTGAACAGATCCTGGGTATTTTTCTGGTTTGGATCAGGTAGTAATGTGGTACCACACTGAAGCAGTCGATTAAACCTGGTTTCGATCAATATATTTGAGGATAACTAATGTTAGGTCTAGGTTAGGCCCGGGATTTGCCCTCATCAGGGTCATATTTCCGCGTTCTTCACATACTTGTTGAACAGATCCTGGGCTTTTTCTGGATTGGATCAGGTAGTAATGTGGTACCACACTGAAACAGTCCATTAAACCCGGTTTCGATCAATATTTTAGAGGACAACGCAAGTTAGGTCTGGGATAGGTCTGGGATTTGCCCTGATCAGGCTCGCACTTTCGCATATTTCTCATACTCGGTGGCCAGATTCTGGGCTTTTTCTGGTTTGGATCCCGTAGTATTGTGCTACCACACTGAAACATTCAATTAATCCTGGCCTTAATAAATATTTTAGAGGATAACGCATGTTAGATCTGGGTTATGTCTAGGATTTGTCCAAATCAGGCTCATAAATTCGCATATTTCTCATACTTCATGGCTAGATACTGGGCTTTTTCAGGATTGGATCACGTAGTAATGTGGTAGCACACTGAAACAGTCCATTAAACCTGGTTTCGATCAATATTTTAGAGGATAACGCATGTTCTGTCTAGGTTAGGCCTGGGATTTGCCCTCATCAGACACATACTTTCGCATTTTCCACATACATGTTGAACAGATCCCGGGTATTTTTCTGGTTTGGATCACGTAGTAATGTGGTAGCACACTGAAACAGTCCATTAAACCTGGTTTCGACCAATATATTTGAGGATAACTCATGTTAGGTCTAGGTTAGGCCCGGGATTTGCACTCATCAGGGTCATATTTCCGCGTTCTTCACATACTTGTTGAACAGATCCTGGGCTTTTTCTGGATTGGATCAGGTAGTAATGTGGTACCACACTGAAACAGTCCATTAAACCTGGTTTCGATCAATATTTTAGAGGATAACGCATGTTAGGTCTGGGGTAGGTCTGGGATTTGCTCTCATCAGGCTCGTACTTTCGCATATTTCTCATACTTGATGGCCAGATTCTGGGCTTTTTCTAGTTTGGATTCTGTAGTAATGTGGTGCCACACTGAGACAGTCCATTTAACCTGGTTTCTATCAATATTTTAGAGGATAACGCATTTTAGGTCTGGGGTAGGTCTGGGATTTGCTCTCATCAGGCTCGTAGTTTCGCATATTTCTCATACTTGATGGCCAGATTCTGGGCTTTTTCTAGTTTGGATTCTGTAGTAATGTGGTGCCACACTGAGACAGTCCATTTAACCTGGTTTCTATCAATATTTTAGAGGATAACGCATGTTATGTCTAGGTTAGGCCTGGGATTTGCTCTCATCAGGCTCGTACTTTCGCATATTTCTCATAATTCATGGCCAGATTCTGGGCTTTTTCTGGATTGGATCAGTGTGGTACCACACTGAGACAGTCCATTAAACCTGGTTTCGATCAATATTTTAGAGGACAACGGAAGTTACGTCTCGGATAGGTCTGGGATTTGCCCTGATCAGGCTCGCACTTTCGCATATTTCTCATACTCGGTGGCCAGATTCTGGGCTTTTTCTGGTTTGGATCCCGTAGTATTGTGCTACCACACTGAAACATTCAATTAAACCTGGTCTTGATAAATATTTTAGAGGATAACGCATGTTAGATCTGGGTTATGTCTAGGATTTGCACAAATCAGGCTCATAAATTCGCATATTTCTCATACTACATGGCTAGATACTGGGCTTCTTCAGGATTGGATCACGTAGTAATGTGGTACCACACTGAAACAGTAAATTAAACCTAGTGTCGATCAATATTTTAGAGGATAACGCATGTTCTGTCTAGGTTAGGCCTGGGATTTGCCCTCATCAGACACATACTTTCGCATTTTCCACATACATGTTGAACAGATCCTGGGTATTTTTCTGGTTTGGATCAGGTAGTAATGTGGTACCACACTGAAGCAGTCGATTAAACCTGGTTTCGATCAATATATTTGAGGATAACGCATGTTAGGTCTGGGGTAGGTCTGGGATTTGCTCTCATCAGGCTCGTAGTTTCGCATATTTCTCATACTTGATGGCCAGATTCTGGGCTTTTTCTAGTTTGGATTCTGTAGTAATGTGGTGCCACACTGAGACAGTTCATTTAACCTGGTTTCTATCAATATTTTAGAGGATAACACATGTTATGTCTAGGTTAGGCCTGGGATTTACTCTCATCAGGCTCGTACTTTCGCATATTTCTCATAATTCATGGCCAGATTCTGGGCTTTTTCTGGATTGGATCAGGTAGTAATGTGGTACCACACTGAGACAGTCCATTAAACCTGGTTTCGATCAATATTTTAAAGGACAACGGAAGTTAGGTCTCGGATAGGTCTGGGATTTGCCCTGATCAGGCTCGCACTTTCGCATATTTCTCATACTCGGTGGCCAGATTCTGGGCTTTTTCTGGTTTGGATCCCGTAGTATTGTGGTACCACACAGAAACATTCAATTAAACCTGGTCTTGATAAATATTTTAGAGGATAACGCATGTTAGATCTGGGTTATGTCTAGGATTTGCCCAAATCAGGCTCATAAATTCGAATATTTCTCATACTTCATGGCTAGATACTGGGCTTTTTCAGGATTGGATCACGTAGTAATGTGGTACCACACTGAAACAGTAAATTAAACCTAGTTTCGATCAATATTTTAGAGGATAACGCATGTTCTGTCTAGGTTAGGCCTGGGATTTGCCCTCATCAGACACATACTTTCGCATTTTCCACATACATGTTGAACAGATCCTGGGTATTTTTCTGGTTTGGATCAGGTAGTAATGTGGTACCACACTGAAGCAGTCGATTAAACCTGGTTTCGATCAATATATTTGAGGATAACTAATGTTAGGTCTAGGTTAGGCCCGGGATTTGCCCTCATCAGGGTCATATTTCCGCGTTCTTCACATACTTGTTGAACAGATCCTGGGCTTTTTCTGGATTGGATCAGGTAGTAATGTGGTACCACACTGAAACAGTCCATTAAACCCGGTTTCGATCAATATTTTAGAGGACAACGCAAGTTAGGTCTGGGATAGGTCTGGGATTTGCCCTGATCAGGCTCGCACTTTCGCATATTTCTCATACTCGGTGGCCAGATTCTGGGCTTTTTCTGGTTTGGATCCCGTAGTATTGTGCTACCACACTGAAACATTCAATTAATCCTGGTCTTAATAAATATTTTAGAGGATAACGCATGTTAGATCTGGGTTATGTCTAGGATTTGTTCAAATCAGGCTCATAAATTCGCATATTTCTCATACTTCATGGCTAGATACTGGGCTTTTTCAGGATTGGATCACGTAGTAATGTGGTAGCACACTGAAACTGTCCATTAAACCTGGTTTCGATCAATATTTTAGAGGATAACGCATGTTCTGTCTAGGTTAGGCCTGGGATTTGCCCTCATCAGACACATACTTTCGCATTTTCCACATACATGTTGAACAGATCCCGGGTATTTTTCTGGTTTGGATCACGTAGTAATGTGGTAGCACACTGAAACAGTCCATTAAACCTGGTTTCGACCAATATATTTGAGGATAACTCATGTTAGGTCTAGGTTAGGCCCGGGATTTGCACTCATCAGGGTCATATTTCCGCGTTCTTCACATACTTGTTGAACAGATCCTGGGCTTTTTCTGGATTGGATCAGGTAGTAATGTGGTACCACACTGAAACAGTCCATTAAACCTGGTTTCGATCAATATTTTAGAGGATAACGCATGTTAGGTCTGGGGTAGGTCTGGGATTTGCTCTCATCAGGCTCGTACTTTCGCATATTTCTCATACTTGATGGCCAGATTCTGGGCTTTTTCTAGTTTGGATTCTGTAGTAATGTGGTGCCACACTGAGACAGTCCATTTAACCTGGTTTCTATCAATATTTTAGAGGATAACGCATTTTAGGTCTGGGGTAGGTCTGGGATTTGCTCTCATCAGGCTCGTAGTTTCGCATATTTCTCATACTTGATGGCCAGATTCTGGGCTTTTTCTAGTTTGGATTCTGTAGTAATGTGGTGCCACACTGAGACAGTCCATTTAACCTGGTTTCTATCAATATTTTAGAGGATAACGCATGTTATGTCTAGGTTAGGCCTGGGATTTGCTCTCATCAGGCTCGTACTTTCGCATATTTCTCATAATTCATGGCCAGATTCTGGGCTTTTTCTGGATTGGATCAGGTAGTAATGTGGTACCACACTGAGACAGTCCATTAAACCTGGTTTCGATCAATATTTTAGAGGACAACGGAAGTTACGTCTCGGATAGGTCTGGGATTTGCCCTGATCAGGCTCGCACATTCGCATATTTCTCATACTCGGTGGCCAGATTCTGGGCTTTTTCTGGTTTGGATCCCGTAGTATTGTGCTACCACACTGAAACATTCAATTAAACCTGGTCTTGATAAATATTTTAGAGGATAACGCATGTTAGATCTGGGTTATGTCTAGGATTTGTCCAAATCAGGCTCATAAATTCGCATATTTCTCATACTTCATGGCTAGATACTGGGCTTTTTCAGGATTGGATCACGTAGTAATGTGGTAGCACACTGAAACAGTCCATTAAACCTGGTTTCGATCAATATTTTAGAGGATAACGCATGTTCTGTCTAGGTTAGGCCTGGGATTTGCCCTCATCAGACACATACTTTCGCATTTTCCACATACATGTTGAACAGATCCTGGGTATTTTTCTGGTTTGGATCACGTAGTAATGTGGTAGCACACTGAAACAGTCCATTAAACCTGGTTTCGATCAATATATTTGAGGATAACTCATGTTAGGTCTAGGTTAGGCCCGGGATTTGCACTCATCAGGGTCATATTTCCGCGTTCTTCACATACTTGTTGAACAGATCCTGGGCTTTTTCTGGATTGGATCAGGTAGTAATGTGGTACCACACTGATACAGTCCATTAAACCTGGTTTCGATCAATATTTTAGAGGATAACGCATGTTAGGTCTGGGGTAGGTCTGGGATTTGCTCTCATCAGGCTTGTACTTTCGCATATTTCTCATACTTGATGGCCAGATTCTGGGCTTTTTCTAGTTTGGATTCTGTAGTAATGTGGTGCCACACTGAGACAGTCCATTTAACCTGGTTTCTATCAATATTTTAGAGGATAACGCATTTTAGGTCTGGGGTAGGTCTGGGATTTGCTCTCATCAGGCTCGTAGTTTCGCATATTTCTCATACTTGATGGCCAGATTCTGGGCTTTTTCTAGTTTGGATTCTGTAGTAATGTGGTGCCACACTGAGACAGTCCATTTAACCTGGTTTCTATCAATATTTTAGAGGATAACGCATGTTATGTCTAGGTTAGGCCTGGGATTTGCTCTCATCAGGCTCGTACTTTCGCATATTTCTCATAATTCATGGCCAGATTCTGGGCTTTTTCTGGATTGGATCAGGTAGTAATGTGGTACCACACTGAGACAGTCCATTAAACCTGGTTTCGATCAATATTTTAGAGGACAACGGAAGTTACGTCTCGGATAGGTCTGGGATTTGCCCTGATCAGGCTCGCACTTTCGCATATTTCTCATACTCGGTGGCCAGATTCTGGGCTTTTTCTGGTTTGGATCCCGTAGTATTGTGCTACCACACTGAAACATTCAATTAAACCTGGTCTTGATAAATATTTTAGAGGATAACGCATGTTAGATCTGGGTTATGTCTAGGATTTGTCCAAATCAGGCTCATAAATTCGCATATTTCTCATACTTCATGGCTAGATACTGGGCTTTTTCAGGATTGGATCACGTAGTAATGTGGTACCACACTTAAACAGTAAATTAAACCTAGTTTCGATCAATGTTTTAGAGGATAACGCAAGTTAGGTCTGGGATAGGTCTGGCATTTGCCCTCATCAGGGTCATATTATCGCATTTTTCACATACTTGTTGAACAGATCCCTGGCTTTTTCTGGTTTGAATCACGTAGAAATGTGGTACCAAACTGAAACATTCAATTAAACCTGGTACTGATAAATAATTTTGAGGGTAACGCATGTTAGGTCTAGGTTAGGCCCGGGATTTGCCCTCATCAGGGTCATATTTCCGCGTTCTTCACATACTTGTTGAACAGATCCTGGGTATTTTTCTGGTTTGGATCACGTAGTAATGTGGTAGCACACTGAAACAGTCGATTAAACCTGGTTTCGATCAGTATTTTTGAGGGTAACGCATGTTAGGTCTAGGTTAGGCCTGGGATTTGCTCTCATCAGGCTCGTACTTTCGCATATTCCTCATGGTTCATGGCCAGATTCTGGGCTTTTTCTAGATTGGCTCCTGTAGTATTGTGGTACCACACTGAAACATTCAATTAAACCTGGTCTTGATAAATATTTTAGAGGATAACGCATGTTAGATCTGGGTTATGTCTAGGATTTGCCCAAATCAGGCTCATAAATTCGCATATTTCTCATACTTCATGGCTAGATACTGGGCTTTTTCAGGATTGGATCACGTAGTAATGTGGTACCACACTGAAACAGTACATTTAACCTGGTTTCGATCAATATTTTAGAGGACAACGCAAGTTAGGTCTGGGATAGGTCTAGGATTTGCCCTAATCAGGCACATAATTTCGCATTTTCCACATACATGTTGAACAGACCCTGGGTTTTTTCTGGTTTGGATGACGTAGTATTGTGGTACCACATTGAAACATTCAATTAAACCTGGTCTTGATAAATATTTTAGAGGATAACGCATGTTAGATCTGGGTTATGTCTAGGATTTGCCCAAATCAGGCTCATAAATTCGCATATTTCTCATACTTCATGGCTAGATATTGGGCTTTTTCAGGATTGGATCACGTAGTAATGTGGTACCACACTGGAACAGTAAATTAAACCTAGTTTCGATCAATATTTTAGAGGTTAACGCATGTTCTGTCTAGGTTAGGCCTGGGATTTGCCCTCATCAGACACATACTTTTGCATTTTCCACATACATGTTGAACAGATCCTGGGTATTATTCTGGTTTGGATCAGGTAGTAATGTGGTACCACACTGAAGCAGTAGATTAAACCTGGTTTCGATCAATATATTTGAGGATAACTAATGTTAGGTCTAGGTTAGGCCCGGGATTTGCCCTCATCAGGGTCATATTTCCGCGTTCTTCACATACTTGTTGAACAGATCCTGGGCTTTTTCTGGATTGGATCAGGTAGTAATGTGGTACCACACTGAAACAGTCCATTAAACCCGGATTCGATCAATATTTTAGAGGACAACGCAAGTTAGGTCTGGGATAGGTCTGGGATTTGCCCTGATCAGGCTCGCACTTTCGCATATTTCTCATACTCGGTGGCCAGATTCTGGGCTTTTTCTGGTTTGGATCCCGTAGTATTGTGGTACCACACTGAAACATTCAATTAAACCTGGTCTTGACAAATATTTTAGAGGATAACGCATGTTAGATCTGGGTTATGTCTAGGATTTGCCCAAATCAGGCTCATAAATTCGCATATTTCTCATACTTCATGGCTTGATACTGGGCTTTTTCAGGATTGGATCACGTAGTAATGTGGTGGCACACTGAAACAGTCCACTAAACCTGGTTTCGATCAATATTTTAGAGGATAACGCATGTTCTGTCTAGGTTAGGCCTGGGATTTCCCCTCATCAGACACATACTTTCGCATTTTCCGCATACATGTTGAACAGATTCTGGGTTTTTTCTGGTTTGGATCACGTAGTAATGTGGTAGCACAATGAAACAGTCCATTAAGCCTGGTTTCGATCAATATATTTGGGGATAACTCATGTTAGGTCTAGGTTAGTCCCGGGGTTTGCCCTCATCAGGGTCATATTTCCGCGTTCTTCACATACTTGTTGAACAGATCCTGCGTTTTTTCTGGTTTGGATCAGGTAGTAATGAGGTACCACACAGAAGCAGCCGATTAAACCTGGTTTCGATCAATATTTTCGAGGATAACGCAAGTTAGGTCTGGAATAGGTCTGGGATTTGCCCTCATCAGGGTCACATTTTCGCGTTCTTCACATACTTGTTGAACAGATCCTGGGTATTTTTCTGGTATGGATCACGTAGTAATGTGGTACCACACTGCAATAGTCGATTAAACCTGGTTTCGATCAATATTTTAGAGGACAACGCAAGTTAGGTCTGGGATAGGTCTGGGATTTGCCCTGACCAGGCTCGTACTTTCGCATATTTCTCATACTTGGTTGCCAGATTCTGGGCTTTTTCTGGTTTGAATCCCGTAGTATTGTGGTACCACACTGAAACATTCAATTAAACCTGGTCTTGATAAATATTTTAGAGGATAACGCATGTTAGATCTGGGTTATGTCTAGGATTTGTCCAAATCAGGCTCATAAATTCGCATATTTCTCATACTTCATGGCTAGATACTGGTCTTTTTCAGGATTGGATCACGTAGTAATGTGGTACCACACTTAAACAGTAAATTAAACCTAGTTTCGATCAATGTTTTAGAGGATAACGCAAGTTAGGTCTGGGATAGGTCTGGGATTTGCCCTCATCAGGCTCATATTTCCGCGTTCTTCACATACTTGTTGAACAGATCCTGGGTATTTTTCTGGTTTGGATCACGTAGTAATGTGGTACCACACTGTAGTAGTCGATTAAACCTGGTTTCGATCAATATTTTAGAGGACAACGCAAGTTAGGTCTGGGATAGGTCTGGGATTTGCCCTCATCAGGCTCATAGTTTCGCGTTTTTCACATACTTGTTGAACAGATCCTGGGTTTTTCTGTTTTGGATCACGTTGTAATGTGGTGCCACACTGAAACTGTCCATTAAACCTGGTTTCGATCAATATTTTAGAGAATAACGCATGTTAGGTCATGGTTAGGTCTGGGATTTGCTCTCATCAGGCTCGTACCTTCGCATATTTCTCATACTTGATGGCTAGATCCAGGGCTTTTTCTGGATTGGGTTACGTAGTAATGTGGTACCACACAGAAACAGTCCATTAAACCTGGTTTCCATCAATATTTTAGAGGACAACGTAAGTTAGGTCTGGTATAGGTCTGGGATTTGCCCTCATTAGGGTCATATTTTCGCGTTCTTCACATACTTGTTGAACAGATCCTGGGTATTTTTCTGGTTTGGATCAGGTAGTAATGTGGTACCACACTGAAACAGTCGATTAATCCTGGTTTCGATCAATATTTTTGAGGATAACTCATGTTAGACCTAGGTTAGGCCCGGGATTTGCCCTCATCAGGGTCATATTTCCGCGTTCTTCACATACTTGTTGAACAGATCCTGGGTATTTTTCTGGTTTGGATCACGTAGTAATGTGGTACCACACTGAAACATTCAATTAAACCTGGTCTTGATAAATATTTTAGAGGATAACGCATGTTAGGTCTGGGTTAGGTCTAGGATTTGCCCTCATCAGGCTCATACTTTCGCATATTACTCATACTTGATGGCTAGATCCAGGGCTTTTTCTGGATTGGATCACGTAGTAATGTGGTACCACACTGAAACAGTCCATTAAACCTGGTTTCCATCAATATTTTAGAGGGCAACGTAAGTTAGGCCTGGTATAGGTCTGGGATTTGCCCCCATCAGGGTCATATTTTCGCGTTCTTCACATACTTGTTGAACAGGTCCTGGGTATTTTTCTGGTTTGGATCAGGTAGTAATGTGGCACCACACTGAAGCAGCCGATTATACCTGGTTTCGATCAATATTTTCGAGGATAACGCAAGTAAGATCTGGGATAGGTCTGGGATTTGGCCTCATCAGGGTCACATTTTCGCGTTCTTCACATACTTGTTGAACAGATCCTGGGTATTTTTCTGGTTTGGATCAGGTAGTAATGTGGTACCACACTGAAACAGTCCATTAAACCTGGTTTCGATCAATATATTTGAGGATAACTCATGTTAGGTCTAGGTTAGGCCCGGGATTTGCCGTCATCAGGGTCATATTTCCGCGTTTTTCACATACTTGTTGAACAGATCCTGGGTATTTTTCTGGTTTGGATCACGTAGTAATGTGGTACCACACTGCAATAGTCGATTAAACCTGGTTTCGATCAATATTTTAGAGGACAACGCAAGTTAGGTCTGGGATAGGTCTGGGATTTGCCCTGATCAGGCTCGTACTTTCGCATATTTCTCATAGTTGGTTGCCAGATTCTGGGCTTTTTCTGGTTTGGATCCCGTAGTATTGTGGTACCACACTGAAACGTTCAATTAAACCTGGTCTTGATAAATATTTTAGATGATAACGCATGTTAGATCTGGGTTATGTCTAGGATTTGCCCTAATCAGGCTCATAAGTTCGCATATTTCTCATACTTAATGGCTAGATCCTGGGCTTTTTCTGTTTTGGATCGCGTAGTTATGTGGTACCACACTGAAACAGTCCATTAAACCTGGTTTCGATCAATATTTTAGAGACTGACGCATGTTAGGTCATGGTTAGGTCTGGGATTTGCCCTCATCAGGCTCATAGTTTCGCGTTTTTCACATACTTGTTGAACAGATCCTGGGTTTTTTCTGGTTTGGATCACGTTGTAATGTGGTACCACACAGAAACAGTCCATTAAACCTGGTTTCGATCAATATTTTAGAGAATAACGCATGTTAGGTCATGGTTAGGTCTGGGATTTGCTCTCATCAGGCTCGTACTTTCGCATTCTTCACATACTTGTTGAACGGATCCTGGGTTTTTTCTGGTTTGGATAACGTAGTAATGTGGTAGCACACTGAAACAGTCCATTAAACCTGGTTTCGATCAATATTTTAGAGAATAACTCATGTTAGGTCTAGGTTAGGTCTGGGATTTGCCCTCATCAGGCTCATACTTTCGCATATTACTCATACTTGATGGCTAGATCCAGGGTTTTTTCAGGTTTGGATCACGCAGTAATGAGGTACCACACTGAAACATTCAATTAAACCTGGTCTTGATAAATATATTAGAGGATAACGCATGTTAGGTTATGGGTTAGGTCTAGGATTTGCCCTGATCAGGCTCATACTTTCGCATATTTCCCATACTTGATGGCTAGATCCAGGGCTTTTTCTGGATTGGATCACGTAGTAATGTGGTACCACACTGAAACAGTCAATTAAACCTGGTTTCCATCAATATTTTAGAGGACAACGCAAGTTAGGTCTGGTATAGGTCTGGGATTTGCCCTCATCAGGGTCATATTTTCACGTTCTTCACATACTTGTTGAACAGATCCTGGGTATTTTTCTGGTTTGGATCAGGTAGTAACGTGGTACCACACTGAAGCAGTCGATTAAACCTGGTTTCGATCAATATTTTTGAGGATAACGCATGTTAGGTCTAGGTTAGGCCCGGGATTTGCCCTCACCAGGGTCATATTTCCGCGTTCTTCACATACTTGTTGAACAGATCCTAGGTATTTTTCTGGTTTGGATCACGCAGTAATGTGGTACCACACTGAAATAGTCGGTTAAACCGGTTTTCGATCAATATTTTAGAGATTAACGCATGTTAGGTCATGGTTAGGTCTGGGATTTGCTCTCATCAGGCTCGTACTTTCGCAAATTCCTCATACATGATGGCCAGATTCTGGGCTTTTTCTAATTAAATTTGGATCCTGTAGTAATGTGGTACCACACTGAAACAGTCCATTTAACCTGGTTTCGATCAATATTATAGAGGATAACGCATGTTATGTCTCGGTTAGGCCTGGGATTTGCCCTCATCAGACACATACTTTCGCATTCTCCACATACTTGTTGAACAGATCCTGGGTTTTTTCAGGTTTGGACACGTAGTAATGTGGTACCACACTGAAACATTCAATTAAACCTGGTCTTGATAAATATTTTGGAGGATAACGCATGTTAGGTCTGGGTTAGGTCTAGGATTTGCCCTAATCAGGCTCATATTTTCGCATATTTCTCAAACTTGATGGCCACATCTATTGCTTTTTCTGGTTTGGATCATGTGGTAATGTGGTATCACACTGATAAAGCCCATTAAACCCGGTTTCGATGAATAGTTTAGAGGATAACTCATGTTAGGTCAAGGTTAGTCCTGGGATTTGCCCTCATCAGACTCATACTTTCGCATATTTCTCATACTTGTTGGCCAAATCCTGGGTTTTTTTCTGGTCTGGATCACGTAGTAATGTGGTACCACACTGAATCAGTCCATTAAACCTGGTTTCGATCAATATTTTAGAACTTAACGCAAGTTAGGTCTAGGTTAGGCCTGGGATTTGCCATTACCAGGGTCATATTTTCGCGTTCTTCACATACTTGTTGAACAGATCCTGGGTATTTTTCTGGTTTGGATCAGGTAGTAACGTGGTACCACACTGAAGCAGTCGATTAAACCTGGTTTCGATCAATATTTTTGAGGATAACGCAAGTTATGTCTGGGATAGTTCCGGGATTTGCCCTCGTCAGGCTCATACTTTCGCATTCTTCACATACTTGTTGAACGGATCCTGGGTTTTTTCAGGTTTGGATCACGTAGTAATGTGGTACCACACTGAAACATTCAATTAAACCTGGTCTTGATAAATATTTTAGAGGATAACGCATGTTAGGTCAGGGTTAGGTCTAGGATTTGCCCTCATCAGGCTCGTACTTTCGAATATTTCTCATAGTTCATGGCCTGATTCTGGGCTTTTTCTGGTTTGGATCACATAGTAATGTGGTACCACACTGAAACAGTCGATTAAACCCGGTTTCGGTCAGTATTTTTGAGGGTAACGCATGTTAGGTCTAGGTTAGGCCTGGGATTTTCCCTCATCAGACACATACTTTCGCATTCTTCACATACTTGTTGAACAGATCCGGGGTTTTTTCAGGTTTGGATCACGTAGAAATGTGGTACCACACTGAAACATTCAATTAAACCTGGTACTGATAAATATTTTTGAGGGAATCGGATGTTAGGTCTAGGTTAGGCCTGGGATTTTCCCTCATCAGACACATACTTTCGCATTCTTCACATACTTGTTGAACGGATCCTGGGTTTTTTCTGGTTTGGATAACGTAGTAATGTGGTAGCACACTGAAACAGTCCATTAAACCTGGTTTCGATCAATATTTTAGAGAATAACTCATGTTAGGTCTAGGTTAGGTCTGGGATTTGCCCTCAACAGGTTCATATTTTCGCGTTCTTTACATACTTGTTAAACAGATCCTGGGCATTTTTCTGGTTTGGATCACGTAGTAATGTGGTACCACACTAAAACAGTCCATTAAACCTTGTTTCGATCAATATTTTAGAGGATAACTCATGTTATGTCTAGGTTAGGCCTGTGATTTGCCCTCATCAGACACATACTTTCGCATTCTTCAGATACTTGCTGAACGGATCCTGGGTTTTTTCTGGTTTGGATCACGTAGTAATGTGGTAGCACACTGAAACAGACCATTAAACCTGGTTTCGATCAATATTTTAGAGAATAACTCATGTTAGGTCTAGGTTAGGTCTGGGATTTGCCCTCATCAGGTTCATATTTTCGCGTTCTTCACATTCTTGTTAAACAGATTCTGGGTATTTTTCTAGTTTGGATCACGTAGTAATGTGGTACCACACTAAAACTGTCCATTAAACCTTGTTTCACCAATATTTTAGAGGATAACGCATGTTCTGTCTAGGTTAGGCCTGGGATTTGCCCTCATCAGACACATACTTTCGCATTTTCCACATACATGTTGAACAGGTCCTGGGTTTTTTCTGGTTTGGATCACGTAGTAATATGGTAGCACACTGAAACAGTCCATTAAACCTGGTTTCGATCAATATTTTTGAGGATAACGCATGTTAGATCTAGGTTAGGCCTGGGATTTGCCCTCATCAGACACATACTTTCGCATTCGTCACATACTTGTTGACGGATCCTGGGTATTTTTCTGGTTTGGATCAGGTAGTAACGTGGTACCACACTGAAGCAGTCGATTAAACCTGGTTTCGATCAATATTTTTGAGGATAACGCATGTTATGTCTGGGAGAGGTCCGGGATTTGCCCTCATCAGACACATACTTTTTTTTTTTTTTTTTTTTTTTTTTTGTCGTGGGGAAAATCTTCGAAAGACTCCCTCCCACCTCCTTGGGGAGAGGTGGGAGGGGTGTGTGGGATTCCCCGCGCCCGTACAACGACAGGCGCGGGACCTACCCACTAAAAACCCCACGGTGACCCTTCGGCACGCTTTGGGAGGATACCGGGAATCGCTCGAAGCATTCTTCCGGTATCCTCCCCGTGCCCGCGCTTTCGCGCCCATCCCCCGGGGGGACAATCGGTCCCCCCAGTAGACACACTGCCTCATAGCGGCGGGACGGGGCCACTCCATCCCGCCGCTATCCGTCCCGGGGCCGCGTTTAGTGGCGGCTGCGAGCCCCAACTCGCAACCGCCCGCGACCCCGTTTCCACCCCTCGGCGGCCGGGCGTTCTTGGCCGCACCAGACCGCCGAGGGTGCCTCCCCTTGCGTCGGACCGGTAGGGGGAGGCACTCCTACCCCCAACCGGTCCGACCCGGCGCCGCCTGGCGGGAGGAGGGTCCCCTCAGGACCCCCCTCCCAGCCTAGGTCATCCGCCACGCCGAGGCGGCCGCCCGCGACGCCTCGCGACCGGGCGACGACCTCGGGCCACCGCACGAGCGCGAGCTTCAGCGCGCCGCTGAAGCTCGCGCTCCCTCCCCGCGGCCTCCTTCTGCAACATTACGTTCTCGCAGAAGGAGGCCACGGCCCTCCACTTCTCCTCGCTGCCGAGCATGGCGCGCACCACGCCCGGCAGCGAGACATCCCGCCCGACGACGCCGACCAGGACACGGCGCTCCCCCTCCCACGCGGGGCATACCTCCAGGGTATGATCCGCCGTGTCCTCCTCAGCGTCGCAGTGGCAGCAACGCGCCGTCGGCTCCTTCCCTATCCGGCACAGGTATCTTCCGAAGCTCCCATGCCCGGAAAACACCTGTGCCAGCCGGTAGGTGAAGCTGCCATGGCCTCTGTCCAGCCACTCCTTCAGGAGTGGCCGAACAGCCCCGACAGTCCGGTGCCCCGCGGTTGGCAGAGCCAGCCGCTCCTGCCACGCGAGCAACACGGACTGCCGGGCCTGGCGCTTCAAATCGCCCCAAGCAGGTTCCTGCCCGCCCGGGACCGCCCCCACCCCCGCGCGACGGTCGACGCGGTGCCGGTACATCACCGCGTGCGACCGCGCGAGCAGGTCCATGGGCGGCATCCCCGCTAGCACCGTCGCCGCCTCATGTGACACGGTCCGATACCCGCGGACGACCCTGAGCGCCATGCGCCTCTGCACCCGACGCAGCATAGTCATGCTGCGCCGGGAGGCAGCCAGGTCGTCCGCCCAGACGGGGGCCCCGTATAGGGCCACCGACTGGACCATTGCCACATAGAGGCGACGAACTCGGCCCGCCGGGCCCCCCAGGTTGGGCAGGATCCGGCCCAGAGCCGCAACCATCCTTTCCAACCGGGGGCCAGGCAGCGGAAATGCTCCACGAAACGCCAGTGGCTATCGAGGATCAGCCCCAGATACCTGATCTGGGGCTTCACCTCGATGTCAGCCCCACCCACCCGGATCAGAGGGGGTGGCGGATCCTGCCGAGGTGAATGAAACGCAATCACCTCGGTCTTATGGACCGCCACCGTCATCCCCATCCCCCTGATCTGGTCGACGACGCGTTGCGACCCCTCCTCCGCGCGACGCATGGCCCTCCCCCAGTGCGCCCCGACGGCCAGCACCAGTGTGTCATCCGCATAACACACCGTGCTGACGCCGTCGGGGATCAGACACATACTTTCGCATTCGTCACATACTTGTTGACGGATCCTGGGTATTTTTCTGGCTTGGATCTGGTAGTAATGTGGTACCACACTGAAACAGTCGATAAAAACCTAGTTTCGATCAATTTTTTTGAGGGTAACGCATTTTAGGTCTAGGTTAGGCCTGGTATTTTCCCGCATGAGACACATACTTTCACATTCTTCGCAGACTTGTTGAACGGATTCTGGGCTTTTTCTGGTTTGGATGCCGTAGTAATGTGGTACCACACTGAAACATTCAATTAAACCTGGTCTTGATAAATATTTTGGAGGATAACGCATGTTAGGTCTGGGTTAGGTCTAGGATTTGCCCTAATCAGGCTCATATTTTCGCATATTTCTCAAACTTGATGGCCAGATCCATTGCTTTTTCTGGTTTGGATCATGTGGTAATGTGGTATCACACTGATGCAGCCCATTAAACCTGGTTTCAATGAATAGTTTAGAGGATAACTCATGTTAGGTCAAGGTTAGTCCTGGGATTTGCCCTCATCAGACTCATACTTTCGCATATTTCTCGTACTTGTTGGCCAGATCCTGGGTTGTTTTCTGGCCTGGATCACGTAGTAATGTGGTACCACACTGAATCAGTCCATTAAACCTGGTTTCGATCAATATTTTAGAACTTAACGCATGTTAGGTCTAGGTTAGGCCTGGGATTTGCCCTCAGCAGGCACATACTTTCGCATTCTTCACATATTTGTTGTACAGATCCTGGGTTTTTTCTGGTTTGGATCACGTAGTAATGTGGTCGCACACTGAAACAGTCCATTAAACCTGGTTTCGATCAATATTTTAGAGGATAACGCATGTTCTGTCTAGGTTAGGCCTGGGATTTGCCCTCATCAGACACATACTTTCGCATTCGTCACATACTTGTTGACGGATCCTGGGTTTTTTGTGGTTTGGATCACGTAGTAAAGTGGTACCACACAGAAACTGTCAACTAAACCTGGTTTCGATCAGTATTTTAGAGGATAACGCATGTTAGGGCTCGGTTAGGTGTGGGATTTGCCCTCATCGGGCTCATACCTTCGCATATTTCTCATACTTGATGGCCAGATTCTGGGCTTTCACTGGTCTGGATCACGTAGTAACGTGGTACCACACTGAAACAGTCCATTAAACCTGGTTTCGATCAATATTCTATAGAATAACGCATGTTAGGTCTTGGTTAGGTCTGGGATTTGCTCTCATCAGGCTCGTACGTTCGCATATTTCTCAAACTTGATGGCCAGGTTCTGGGCTTTCACTGGTCTGGATCACGTAGTAACGTGGTACCACACTGAAACAGTCCATTAAACCTGGTTTCGATCAATATTTATGAGGATAAAGCATGTTAGGTCTGGATAAGGTCTGGGATTTGCTCTCATCAGGCTCATACTGTCGCATATTTCTCATACTTGTTAGCCAGATCCATTGCTTTTTCTGGTTTGGATCACGTGGTAATGTGGTATCACACTGAAACAGTTCATGAAACCTGGTTTCGACCAATATTTTAGATGATAACGCATGTTAGGTCTGGGTTAGGGCTAGGATTTGCCCTCATCAGACACATACTTTCGCATTCTTCACATACTTGTTGAACAGATCCTGGGATTTTTCTGGTTTGGATCACGTAGTAATGTGGTACCACACTGAAACAGTCCATTAAACCTGGTTTCGATCAATATTTTAGAGAATAACGCATGTTAGGTCTTGGTTAGGTCTGGGATTTGCTATCATCAGGCTCGTACTTTCGCATATTTCTCATACTTGATGGCCAGATTCTGGGCTTTTTCTAGTTTGGATCCTGTAGTAATGTGGTACCACACTGAAACAGTCCATTTAACCTGGTTTCGATCAATATTATAGAGGATAACGCATGTTATGTCTCGGTTAGGCCTGGGATTTGCCCTCATCAGACACATACTTTCGCATTCTCCACATACTTGTTGAACAGGTCCTGGGTTTTTTCAGGTTTGGATCACGTAGTAATGTGGTACCACACTGAAACATTCAATTAAACCTGGTCTTGATAAATATTTTAGAGGATAACGCATGTTAGGTCTGGGTTAGGTCTAGGATTTGCCCTCATCAGGCTCATACTTTCGCATATTTCTCATACTTGACGGCTAGATCCAGGGCTTTTTCTGGTTTGGATCCTGTAGTAATGTGGTACCACACTGAAACAGTCCATTTAACCTGGTTTCGATCAATATTATAGAGGATAACGCATGTTATGTCTAGGTTAGGCCTGGGATTTGCCCTCATCAGACACATACTTTCGCATCCTCCACATACTTGTTGAACAGATCCTCGGTTTTTTCTGGATTGGAACACGTAGTAATGTGGTACCCCACTGAAACAGTCGATTAAACCTGGTTTCGATCAATATTTTTGAGGATAACGCATGTTAGGTCTAGGTTAGGCCCGGGATTTGCTCACATCAGGGTCATATTTCCGCGATCTTCACATACTTGTTTAACAGATCCTGGGTTTTTTTCTGGTTTGGATCACATAGTAATGTGGTACCACACTGAAACAGTCGATTAAACCTGGTTTCGATCAGTATTATTGAGGGTAACGCATGTTAGGTCTAGGTTAGGCCTGGGATTTTCCCTCATCAGACACATACTTTCGCATACTTCACATACTTGTTGAACAGATCCTGGGATTTTTCAGGATTGGATCACGTAGTAATGTGGTACCACACTGAAATAGTCGATTAAACCTGGTTTCTATCAATATTTTAGAGGATAACGCAAGTTAGGTCTGGTATAGGTCTGGGATTTGCCCTCATCAGGGTCATATTTTCGCGTTCTTCACATACTTGTTGAACATATCCTGGGTATTTTTCTGGTTTGGATCAGGTAGTAATGTGGTACCACACTGAAACAGTCGATTAATCCTGGTCTCGTTCAACATTTTACAGGATAACGCCGGTTAGGACACGGTTAGGTGTGGGATTTGCCCTCATCAGGCTCATACTGTCGCATATTTCTCATACTTGTTAGACAGATCCATTGCTTTTTCTGGTTTGGAGCACGCGGTAATGTGGTATCACACTGAAACAGTCCATGAAACCTGGTTTCGATCAATATTCTAGAGAATAACGCATGTTAGGTCTTGGTTAGGTCTGGGATTTGCTCTCATCAGGCACATAGTTTCGCATATTTCTCAAACTTGTTGGCCAGATTCTGTGCTTTCACTGGGTTGGATCACGTAGTGATGTTGTACCGCCCTATAACAGTCAATTCAACCTGGTTTCGATCAATATTTTAGATGATAACGCATGTTAGGTCTAGGTTAGGCCTGGGATTTGCCCTCATCAGACTCATACTTTCGCATTCTTCACATATTTGTTGAACAGACCCTGGGTTATTTCTGGTTTGGATCAGGTAGTAATGCGGTACCACACTGAAACAGTCGATTAAACCTGGACACGATCAACATTTTAGAGGATCACGCAGGTTAGGACTCGGTTAGGTGTGGGATTTGCCCTCATCAGGCTCATACTTTCGCATATTTCTCATACCTGTTGGCCAGATACGTTGCTTTTTCTGGATTGGATCACATACTGAAGTGGTACCACACTGAAACAGTCAATTATACCGGGTCTCGATCAATATTTTAGAGGATAACGCATGTTAGGGCTGGGTTAGGTCCAGTATTTGCCCGCATCAGGCTCATACTTTCGCATATTTCTCATACTTGATGGCCAGATTCTGGGCTTTCACTGGTCTGGATCACGTAGTAACGTGGTACCACACTGAAACAGTCCATTAAACCTGGTTTCGATCAATATTCTAGAGAATAACGCATGTTAGGTCTTGGTTAGGTCTGGGATTTACTCTCATCAGGCTCGTACGTTCGCATATTTCTCAAACTTGATGGCCAGATTCTGGGCTTTCACTGGTCTGGATCACGTAGTAACGTGGCACCACACTGAAACAGTCCATTAAACCTGGTTTCGATCAATATTTTTGAGGATAACGCATGTTAGGTCTGGGATAGGTCTGGGATCTGCCCTCATCAGACTCATACCTTCGCATTCTTCACATGCTTGTTGAACAGTTCCTGGGTTTTCCTGGTTTGGATCACGTAGCAATGTGGTACCACACTGAAACAGTCAATTATACCTGGTCTCGATCAATATTTTAGAGGATAGCGCATGATAGATCTGGGTTAGGTGCAGGATTTGCCCGCATCAGGCTCATACTTTCGCATATTTCTCATACTTGTTGGCCAGGTCCAGGGCTTTTTCTGGTTTGGATCACGTAGTAATGTGGTACCACTCTGAAACAGTCGATTAAACCTGGTTTCGATGAATATTTTAGATGATAACGCATGTTAGGTCTGGGTTAGGGCTAGGGTTTGCCCTCATCAGACACATACTTTCGCATTCTTCACATACTTGTTGAACATATCCTGGGTTTTTTCTAGTTTGGATCACGTAGTAATGTGGTACCACACTGAAACGGTCCATTAAAGCTGGATTCGATCAATATTTTAGAGAATAACGCATGTTAGGTCATGGTTAGTTCTGGGATTTGCTATCATCAGGCTCGTACTTTCGCATATTTCTCATACTTGATGGCCATATTCTGGGCTTTTTCTGGTTTGGATCAGGTAGTAATGTGGTACCACACTGAAACAGTCGATTAATCCTGGTCTCGTTCAACATTTTACAGGATAACGCCGGTTAGGACACGGTTAGGTGTGGGATTTGCCCTCATCAGGCTCATACTGTCGCATATTTCTCATACTTGTTAGACAGATCCATTGCTTTTTCTGGTTTGGAGCACGCGGTAATGTGGTATCACACTGAAACAGTCCATGAAACCTGGTTTCGATCAATATTCTAGAGAATAACGCATGTTAGGTCTTGGTTAGGTCTGGGATTTGCTCTCATCAGGCACATAGTTTCGCATATTTCTCAAACTTGTTGGCCAGATTCTGTGCTTTCACTGGGTTGGATCACGTAGTGATGTTGTACCGCCCTATAACAGTCAATTCAACCTGGTTTCGATCAATATTTTAGATGATAACGCATGTTAGGTCTAGGTTAGGCCTGGGATTAGCCCTCATCAGACTCATACTTTCGCATTCTTCACATATTTGTTGAACAGACCCTGGGTTATTTCTGGTTTGGATCAGGTAGTAATGCGGTACCACACTGAAACAGTCGATTAAACCTGGACACGATCAACATTTTAGAGGATCACGCAGGTTAGGACTCGGTTAGGTGTGGGATTTGCCCTCATCAGGCTCATACTTTCGCATATTTCTCATACCTGTTGGCCAGATACGTTGCTTTTTCTGGATTGGATCACATACTGAAGTGGTACCACACTGAAACAGTCAATTATACCGGGTCTCGATCAATATTTTAGAGGATAACGCATGTTAGGGCTGGGTTAGGTCCAGTATTTGCCCGCATCAGGCTCATACTTTCGCATATTTCTCATACTTGATGGCCAGATTCTGGGCTTTCACTGGTCTGGATCACGTAGTAACGTGGTACCACACTGAAACAGTCCATTAAACCTGGTTTCGATCAATATTCTAGAGAATAACGCATGTTAGGTCTTGGTTAGGTCTGGGATTTACTCTCATCAGGCTCGTACGTTCGCATATTTCTCAAACTTGATGGCCAGATTCTGGGCTTTCACTGGTCTGGATCACGTAGTAACGTGGCACCACACTGAAACAGTCCATTAAACCTGGTTTCGATCAATATTTTTGAGGATAACGCATGTTAGGTCTGGGATAGGTCTGGGATCTGCCCTCATCAGACTCATACCTTCGCATTCTTCACATGCTTGTTGAACAGTTCCTGGGTTTTCCTGGTTTGGATCACGTAGCAATGTGGTACCACACTGAAACAGTCAATTATACCTGGTCTCGATCAATATTTTAGAGGATAGCGCATGTTAGATCTGGGTTAGGTGCAGGATTTGCCCGCATCAGGCTCATACTTTCGCATATTTCTCATACTTGTTGGCCAGGTCCAGGGCTTTTTCTGGTTTGGATCACGTAGTAATGTGGTACCACTCTGAAACAGTCGATTAAACCTGGTTTCGATGAATATTTTAGATGATAACGCATGTTAGGTCTGGGTTAGGGCTAGGGTTTGCCCTCATCAGACACATACTTTCGCATTCTTCACATACTTGTTGAACATATCCTGGGTTTTTTCTAGTTTGGATCACGTAGTAATGTGGTACCACACTGAAACAGTCCATTAAAGCTGGTTTCGATCAATATTTTAGAGAATAACGCATGTTAGGTCATGGTTAGTTCTGGGATTTGCTATCATCAGGCTCGTACTTTCGCATATTTCTCATACTTGATGGCCATATTCTGGGCTTTTTCTAGTTTGGATCCTGTACTAATGTGGTACCACACTGAAACAGTCCATTTAACCTGGTTTCGATCAATATTATAGAGGATAACGCATGTTATGTCTAGGTTAGGCCTGGGATTTGCCCTCATCAGACACATACTTTCGCATCCTCCACATACTTGTTGAACAGATCCTGGGTTTCTTCTGGATTGGAACACGTAGTAATGTGGTACCCCACTGAAACAGTCGATTAAACCTGGTTTCGATCAATATTTTTGAGGATAACGCATGTTAGGTCTAGGTTAGGCCCGGGATTTGCTCACATCAGGGTCATATTTCCGCGATCTTCACATACTTGTTTAACAGATCCTGGGTTCTTTTCTGGTTTGGATCGCATAGTAATGTGGTGCCGCACTGAAACAGTCGATTAAACCAGGTTTCGATCAGTAGTATTGAGGGTAACGCATGTTAGGTCTAGGTTAGGCCTGGGATTTTCCCTCATCAGACACATACTTTCGCATACTTCACATACTTGTTGAACAGATCCTGGGATTTTTCAGGATTGGATCACGTAGTAATGTGGTACCACACTGAAATAGTCGATTAAACCTGGTTTCGATCAATATTTTAGAGGATAACGCAAGTTAGGTCTGGTATAGGTCTGGGATTTGCCCTCATCAGGGTCATATTTTCGCGTTCTTCACAAACTTGTTGAACAGATCCTGGGTATTTTTCTGGTTTGGATCAGGTAGTAATGTGGTACCACACTGAAACAGTCGATTAATCCTAGTCTCGTTCAACATTTTACAGGATAACGCCGGTTAGGACACGGTTAGGTGTGGGATTTGCCTCATTAGGCTCATACTGTCGCATATTTCTCATACTTGTTAGACAGATCCATTGCTTTTTCTGGTTTGGAGCACGCGGCAATGTGGTATCACACTGAAACAGTCCATGAAACCTGGTTTCGATCAATATTCTAGAGAATAACGCATGTTAGGTCTTGGTTAGGTCTGGGATTTGCTCTGATCAGGCACATACTTTCGCATTCTTCACATATTTGTTGAACAGACCCTGGGTTATTTCTGGTTTGGATCAGGTAGTAATGCGGTACCACACTGAAACAGTCGATTAAACCTGGACACGATCAACATTTTAGAGGATAACGCCGGTTAGGACTCGGTTAGGTGTGGGATTTGCCCTCATCAGGCTCATACTTTCGCATATTTCTCATACCTGTTGGCCAGATACGTTGCTTTTTCTGGATTGGATCACATAGTGATGTGGTACCACACTGAAACAGTCAATTATACCTGGTCTCGATCAATATTTTAGAGGATAACGCATGTTAGGTCTGGGTTAGGTCCAGGATTTGCCCGCATCAGGCTCATACTTTCGCATATTTCTCATACTTGATGGCCAGATTCTGGGCTTTCACTGGTCTGGATCACGTAGTAACGTGGTACCATACTGAAACAGTCCATTAAACCTGGTTTCGATCAATATTCTAGAGAATAACGCATGTTAGGTCTTGGTTAGGTCTGGGATTTGCTCTCATCAGGCTCGTACGTTCGCATATTCCTCAAACTTGATGGCCAGATTCTGGGCTTTCACTGGTCTGGATCACGTAGTAACGTGGCACCACACTGAAACAGTCCATTAAACCTGGTTTCGATCAATATTTTTGAGGATAACGCATGTTAGGTCTGGATAAGGTCTGGGATTTGCTCTCATCAGGCTCATACTGTCGCATATTTCTCATACTTGTTAGCCAGATCCATTGCTTTTTCTGGTTTGGATCTCGTGGTAATGTGGTATCACACTGAAACAGTCCATGAAAACTGGTTTCGGTCAGTATTTTAGAGGATAACGTATGTTAGGTCTAGGTTAGGCCTGGGATCTGCCCTCGTCTGGATCACGTAGTAACGTGGTACCACACTGAAACAGTCCATTAAACCTGGTTTCGATCAATATTTATGAGGATAAAGCATGTTAGGTCTGGATAAGGTCTGGGATTTGCTCTCATCAGGCTCATACTGTCGCATATTTCTCATACTTGTTAGCCAGATCCATTGCTTTTTCTGGTTTGGATCACGTGGTAATGTGGTATCACACTGAAACAGTTCATGAAACCTGGTTTCGACCAATATTTTAGATGATAACGCATGTTAGGTCTGGGTTAGGGCTAGGATTTGCCCTCATCAGACACATACTTTCGCATTCTTCACATACTTGTTGAACAGATCCTGGGATTTTTCTGGTTTGGATCACGTAGTAATGTGGTACCACACTGAAACAGTCCATTAAACCTGGTTTCGATCAATATTTTAGAGAATAACGCATGTTAGGTCATGGTTAGGTCTGGGATTTGCTATCATCAGGCTCGTACTTTCGCATATTTCTCATACTTGATGGCCAGATTCTGGGCTTTTTCTAGTTTGGATCCTGTAGTAATGTGGTACCACACTGAAACAGTCCATTTAACCTGGTTTCGATCAATATTATAGAGGATAACGCATGTTATGTCTCGGTTAGGCCTGGGATTTGCCCTCATCAGACACATACTTTCGCATTCTCCACATACTTGTTGAACAGGTCCTGGGTTTTTTCAGGTTTGGATCACGTAGTAATGTGGTACCACACTGAAACATTCAATTAAACCTGGTCTTGATAAATATTTTAGAGGATAACGCATGTTAGGTCTGGGTTAGGTCTAGGATTTGCCCTCATCAGGCTCATACTTTCGCATATTTCTCATACTTGACGGCTAGATCCAGGGCTTTTTCTGGTTTGGATCCTGTAGTAATGTGGTACCACACTGAAACAGTCCATTTAACCTGGTTTCGATCAATATTATAGAGGATAAAGCATGTTATGTCTAGGTTAGGCCTGGGATTTGCCCTCATCAGACACATACTTTCGCATCCTCCACATACTTGTTGAACAGATCCTCGGTTTTTTCTGGATTGGAACACGTAGTAATGTGGTACCACACTGAAACATTCAATTAAACCTGGTTTCCATCAATATTTTAGAGGACAACGCAAGTTAGGCCTGGTATAGGTCTGGGATTTGCCCTCATCAGGGTCATATTTTCGCGTTCTTCACATACTTGTTGAACAGATCCTGGGTATTTTTCTGGTTTGGATCAGGTAGTAATGTGGTACCCCACTGAAACAGTCGATTAAACCTGGTTTCGATCAATATTTTTGAGGATAACGCATGTTAGGTCTAGGTTAGGCCCGGGATTTGCTCACATCAGGGTCATATTTCCGCGATCTTCACATACTTGTTTAACAGATCCTGGGATTTTTCAGGATTGGATCACGTAGTAATGTGGTACCACACTGAAATAGTCGATTTAACCTGGTTTCTATCAATATTTTAGAGGATAACGCAAGTTAGGTCTGGTATAGGTCTGGGATTTGCCCTCATCAGGGTCATATTTTCGCGTTCTTCACATACTTGTTGAACATATCCTGGGTATTTTTCTGGTTTGGATCAGGTAGTAATGTGGTACCACACTGAAACAGTCGATTAATCCTGGTCTCGTTCAACATTTTACAGGATAACGCCGGTTAGGACACGGTTAGGTGTGGGATTTGCCCTCATCAGGCTCATACTGTCGCATATTTCTCATACTTGTTAGACAGATCCATTGCTTTTTCTGGTTTGGAGCACGCGGTAATGTGGTATCACACTGAAACAGTCCATGAAACCTGGTTTCGATCAATATTCTAGAGAATAACGCATGTTAGGTCTTGGTTAGGTCTGGGATTTGCTCTCATCAGGCACATAGTTTCGCATATTTCTCAAACTTGTTGGCCAGATTCTGTGCTTTCACTGGGTTGGATCACGTAGTGATGTTGTACCGCCCTATAACAGTCAATTCAACCTGGTTTCGATCAATATTTTAGATGATAACGCATGTTAGGTCTAGCTTAGGCCTGGGATTTGCCCTCATCAGACTCATACTTTCGCATTCTTCACATATTTGTTGAACAGACCCTGGGTTATTTCTGGTTTGGATCAGGTAGTAATGCGGTACCACACTGAAACAGTCGATTAAACCTGGACACGATCAACATTTTAGAGGATCACGCAGGTTAGGACTCGGTTAGGTGTGGGATTTGCCCTCATCAGGCTCATACTTTCGCATATTTCTCATACCTGTTGGCCAGATACGTTGCTTTTTCTGGATTGGATCACATACTGAAGTGGTACCACACTGAAACAGTCAATTATACCGGGTCTCGATCAATATTTTAGAGGATAACGCATGTTAGGGCTGGGTTAGGTCCAGTATTTGCCCGCATCAGGCTCATACTTTCGCATATTTCTCATACTTGATGGCCAGATTCTGGGCTTTCACTGGTCTGGATCACGTAGTAACGTGGTACCACACTGAAGCAGTCCATTAAACCTGGTTTCGATCAATATTCTAGAGAATAACGCATGTTAGGTCTTGGTTAGGTCTGGGATTTACTCTCATCAGGCTCGTACGTTCGCATATTTCTCAAACTTGATGGCCAGATTCTGGGCTTTCACTGGTCTGGATCACGTAGTAACGTGGCACCACACTGAAACAGTCCATTAAACCTGGTTTCGATCAATATTTTTGAGGATAACGCATGTTAGGTCTGGGATAGGTCTGGGATCTGCCCTCATCAGACTCATACCTTCGCATTCTTCACATGCTTGTTGAACAGTTCCTGGGTTTTCCTGGTTTGGATCACGTAGCAATGTGGTACCACACTGAAACAGTCAATTATACCTGGTCTCGATCAATATTTTAGAGGATAGCGCATGTTAGATCTGGGTTAGGTGCAGGATTTGCCCGCATCAGGCTCATACTTTCGCATATTTCTCATACTTGTTGGCCAGGTCCAGGGCTTTTTCTGGTTTGGATCACGTAGTAATGTGGTACCACTCTGAAACAGTCGATTAAACCTGGTTTCGATGAATATTTTAGATGATAACGCATGTTAGGTCTGGGTTAGGGCTAGGGTTTGCCCTCATCAGACACATACTTTCGCATTCTTCACATACTTGTTGAACATATCCTGGGTTTTTTCTAGTTTGGATCACGTAGTAATGTGGTACCACACTGAAACAGTCCATTAAAGCTGGTTTCGATCAATATTTTAGAGAATAACGCATGTTAGGTCATGGTTAGTTCTGGGATTTGCTATCATCAGGCTCGTACTTTCGCATATTTCTCATACTTGATGGCCATATTCTGGGCTTTTTCTGGTTTGGATCAGGTAGTAATGTGGTACCACACTGAAACAGTCGATTAATCCTGGTCTCGTTCAACATTTTACAGGATAACGCCGGTTAGGACACGGTTAGGTGTGGGATTTGCCCTCAGCAGGCTCATACTGTCGCATATTTCTCATACTTGTTAGACAGATCCATTGCTTTTTCTGGTTTGGAGCACGCGGTAATGTGGTATCACACTGAAACAGTCCATGAAACCTGGTTTCGATCAATATTCTAGAGAATAACGCATGTTAGGTCTTGGTTAGGTCTGGGATTTGCTCTCATCAGGCACATAGTTTCGCATATTTCTCAAACTTGTTGGCCAGATTCTGTGCTTTCACTGGGTTGGATCACGTAGTGATGTTGTACCGCCCTATAACAGTCAATTCAACCTGGTTTCGATCAATATTTTAGATGATAACGCATGTTAGGTCTAGGTTAGGCCTGGGATTTGCCCTCATCAGACACATACTTTCGCATCCTCCACATACTTGTTGAACAGATCCTGGGTTTCTTCTGGATTGGAACACGTAGTAATGTGGTACCCCACTGAAACAGTCGATTAAACCTGGTTTCGATCAATATTTTTGAGGATAACGCATGTTAGGTCTAGGTTAGGCCCGGGATTTGCTCACATCAGGGTCATATTTCCGCGATCTTCACATACTTGTTTAACAGATCCTGGGTTTTTTTCTGGTTTGGATCACATAGTAATGTGGTGCCACACTGAAACAGTCGATTAAACCTGGTTTCGATCAGTAGTATTGAGGGTAACGCATGTTAGGTCTAGGTTAGGCCTGGGATTTTCCCTCATCAGACACATACTTTCGCATACTTCACATACTTGTTGAACAGATCCTGGGATTTTTCAGGATTGGATCACGTAGTAATGTGGTACCACACTGAAATAGTCGATTAAACCTGGTTTCGATCAATATTTTAGAGGATAACGCAAGTTAGGTCTGGTATAGGTCTGGGATTTGCCCTCATCAGGGTCATATTTTCGCGTTCTTCACAAACTTGTTGAACAGATCCTGGGTATTTTTCTGGTTTGGATCAGGTAGTAATGTGCTACCACACTGAAACAGTCGATTAATCCTAGTCTCGTTCAACATTTCACAGGATAACGCCGGTTAGGACACGGTTAGGTGTGGGATTTGCCTCATTAGGCTCATACTGTCGCATATTTCTCATACTTGTTAGACAGATCCATTGCTTTTTCTGGTTTGGAGCACGCGGCAATGTGGTATCACACTGAAACAGTCCATGAAACCTGGTTTCGATCAATATTCTAGAGAATAACGCATGTTAGGTCTTGGTTAGGTCTGGGATTTGCTCTCATCAGGCACATACTTTCGCATTCTTCACATATTTGTTGAACAGACCCTGGGTTATTTCTGGTTTGGATCAGGTAGTAATGCGGTACCACACTGAAACAGTCGATTAAACCTGGACACGATCAACATTTTAGAGGATAACGCCGGTTAGGACTCGGTTAGGTGTGGGATTTGCCCTCATCAGGCTCATACTTTCGCATATTTCTCATACCTGTTGGCCAGATACGTTGCTTTTTCTGGATTGGATCACATAGTGAAGTGGTACCACACTGAAACAGTCAATTATACCTGGTCTCGATCAATATTTTAGAGGATAACGCATGTTAGGTCTGGGTTAGGTCCAGGATTTGCCCGCATCAGGCTCATACTTTCGCATATTTCTCATACTTGATGGCCAGATTCTGGGCTTTCACTGGTCTGGATCACGTAGTAACGTGGTACCATACTGAAACAGTCCATTAAACCTGGTTTCGATCAATATTCTAGAGAATAACGCATGTTAGGTCTTGGTTAGGTCTGGGATTTGCTCTCATCAGGCTCGTACGTTCGCATATTCCTCAAACTTGATGGCCAGATTCTGGGCTTTCACTGGTCTGGATCACGTAGTAACGTGGCACCACACTGAAACAGTCCATTAAACCTGGTTTCGATCAATATTTTTGAGGATAACGCATGTTAGGTCTGGATAAGGTCTGGGATTTGCTCTCATCAGGCTCATACTGTCGCATATTTCTCATACTTGTTAGCCAGATCCATTGCTTTTTCTGGTTTGGATCTCGTGGTAATGTGGTATCACACTGAAACAGTCCATGAAAACTGGTTTCGGTCAGTATTTTAGAGGATAACGTATGTTAGGTCTAGGTTAGGCCTGGGATCTGCCCTCATCAGACTCATACTTTCGCATATTTCACATACTTGTTGAACAGATCCCTGGCTTTTTCTGGTTTGGATCACGTAGTAAAGTGGTACCACACTGAAACGGTCGATTAATCCTGGTCTCGATCAACACTTTAAAGGATAACGCCGGTTAGGACACGGTTAGGTGTGGGATTTGCCCTAATCAGGCTCATACTGTCGCATATTTCTCATACTTGTTAACCAGATCCATTGCTTTTTCTGGTTTGGATCACCCGGTAATGTGGTATCACACTGAAACAGTCCATGAAACCTGGTTTCGATCAATATTTTAGAGGATAACGCATGATAGGTCTAGGTTAGGCCTGGGATTTGCCCTCATCAGACTCATACTTTCGCATATTTCACATACTTGTTGAACAGATCCCTGGCTTTTTCTGGTTTGGATCACGTAGTAATGTGGTACCACACTGAAACAGTCAATTATACCTGGTCTCGATCAATATTTTAGAGGATAGCGCATGTTAGATCTGGGTTAGGTGCAGGATTTGCCCGCATCAGGCTCATACTTTCGCATATTTCTCATACTTGTTGGTCAGATCCAGGGCTTTTTCTGGTTTGGATCACGTACTAATGTGGTACCACTCTGAAACAGTCGATTAAACCTGGTTTCGATCAATATTTTAGATGATAACGCATGTTAGGTCTGGGTTAGGGCTAGGATTTGCCCTCATCAGACACATACTTTCTCATTCTTCACATACTTGTTGAACAGATCCTGGGTTTTTTCTGGTTTGGATCACGTAGTAATGTGGTACCACACTGAAACAGTCCATTAATCCTGGTTTCGATCAATATTTTAGAGAATAACGCATGTTAGGTCATGGTTATGTCTGGGATTTGGTATCATCAGGCTCGTACTTTCGCATATTTCTCATACTTGATGGCCAGATTCTGGGCTTTTTCTAGTTTGGATCCTGTAGTAATGTGGTACCACACTGAAACGGTCCATTTAACCTGGTTTCGATCAATATTATAGAGGATAACGCATGTCATGTCTCGGTTAGGCCTGGGATTTGCCCTCATCAGACACATACTTTCGCATTCTCCACATACTTGTTGAACAGATCCTGGGTTTTTTCAGGCTTGGATCACGTAGTAATGTGGTACCACACTGAAACATTCAATTAAACCTGGTCTTGATAAATATTTTAGTGGATAACGCATGTTAGGTCTGGGTTAGGTCTAGGATTTGCCCTCATCAGGCTCATACTTTCGCATATATCTCATACTTGATGGCTAGATCCAGGGCTTTTTCTGGATTGGATCCTGTAGTAATGTGGTACCACACTGAAACATTCCATTTAACCTGGTTTCGATCAATATTATAGAGGATAACGCATGTTATGTCTAGGTTAGGCCTGGGATTTGCCCTCATCAGACACATACTTTCGCATCCTCCACATACTTGTTGAACAGATCCTGGGTTTTTTCTGGATTGGAACACGTAGTAATGTGGTACCACACTGAAACATTCAATTAAACCTGGTTTCCATCAATATTTTACAGGACAACGCAAGTTAGGTCTGGTATAGGTCTGGGATTTGCCCTCATCAGGGTCATATTTTCGCGTTCTTCACATACTTGTTTAACAGATCCTGGGTTTTTTTCTGGTTTGGATCACATAGTAATGTGGTACCACACTGAAACAGTCGATTAAACCTGGTTTCGATCAGTATTATTGAGGGTAACGCATGTTAGGTCTAGGTTAGGCCTGGGATTTGCCCTCATCAGGGTCATATTTCCGCGTTCTACACATACTTGTTGAACAGATCCTGGGTTATTTCTGGTTTGGATCAGGTAGTAATGTGGTTCCACACTGAAACAGTCGATTAAACCTGGACACAATCAACATTTTAGGGGATAACGCCGGTTAGGACTCGGTTAGGTGAGGCATTTGCCCTCATCAGGCACATACTTTCGCATATTTCTCATACCTGTTGGCCAGATACGTTGCTTTTTCTGGATTGGATCACATACTGATGTAGTACCACACTGAAACAGTCAATTATACCTGGTCTCGATCAATATTTTAGAGGATAACGCATGTTAGGTCTGGGTTAGGTCCAGGATTTGCCCGTATCAGGCTCATACTTTCGCATATTTCTCATACTTGTTCGCCAGATCCAGGGCTTTTTCTGGTCTGGTTCACGTAGTAATGTGGTACCACATTGAAACAGTCCATTAAACCTGGTTTCGATCAACATTTTAGATGATAACGCATGTTAGGTCTAGGTTAGGCCTGGGATTTGCCCTCAGCAGGCTCATACTTTCGCATATTTCTCATAGTTGATGGCCAGATTCTGGGTTTTTTTCTGGTGTGGATCACGTAGTAATGTGGTACCACACTGAAACATTCGATTAAGCCTGGTATCGATCAATATTTTAGAGGATAACGCATGTTATGTCTGGGATAGGTCTAGGATTTGCCCTCATCAGGCTCATACTGTCGCATATTTCTCATACTTGTTAGCCAGATCCATTGCTTTTTCTGATTTGGATCACGTGGTAATGTGGTATCTACCAGAACTAACCCAGACATAACCAGCGTTATCCTCTAAAATATTAATCGGAACCAGGCTCAATTGACTGTTTCGGTGTGGTACCGCATTACGCGTGGATCCAAGCCACAAAACACCCGAGATCTGGTCAACAAGTACACGAAAATTGCGGGAAGTATGAGCCGGATGAGGGCAAATCCCAGACCTAACCGAGACATAACCGGCGTTATCCTCTAAAAAATTCATCGCAACCAGGTTTAATTCACCGTCTCGGTGTGGAACCACATTACTACGGGATCCAAACACGGAGAAACCCAGGATCAGGCCTACAAGTATGCGAAAAACGCGAAAGTATGAGCCAGATGATTGTAAATACCAGTCCTAACCGAGACATAACCGGCTTTATCCTCTAAAATACTAATCGCAACCAGGATTATTTGACTGGTACCGCGTTACTACGTGGTCCAAGCCAGAAAAAACCCAGGATCTGCCAAACAAGTATGCGAAAAACGCGAAAGTATGAGCCAGAAGGTTGCAAATACCGGAACTAAACCAGACATACCCAGCGTTATCCTCTAAAATATTATTCGCAACCAGGGTTAGTTGACTGTTTCAGTGTGGTACCACATTACTACGTGGTCCAAGCCAGAAAAAGGCCAGGATCTGAACAACAAGTATGCGAAAAATGCGAAAGTTCGAGCCAGATGATGGCAAATACCAGACCTAACCAAGACGTAACCGGCGTTATCCTCTAAAATACTAATCGGAACCAGCTTTTATTGACAGTGTGGTACCACATAACTACGTGGTCCAAGCCAGAAAAAGGCCAGGATCTGAACAACAAGTATGCGAAAAATGCGAAAGTACGAGCCAGATGATTGCTGATACCAGACCTAACCCAGACATAACCGGCGTTATCCTCTAAAAAATTAATCGCAACCAGGTTTAATTGACCGTCTCGGTGTGGAACCACACTACTACTACGGGATCCAAACCCGAAGAAACCCATGATCAGGCCTACAAGTATGCGAAAAACGCGAAAGTATGAGCCAGATTATTGTAAATACCAAACCTAACCGAGACATAACCGGCTTTATCCTCTAAAATATTAATCGCAACCAGGTTTCGATTGACTGTTTCGGTGTGCTACCGCATTACTACGTGATGCAAACCAGAAATATCCCAGGATCTGGCCAACAACTATGCGAAAAACGCGAAAGTATGAGCCAGATGATTGCAAATACCAGAACTATCCCAGACATAACCAGCGTTATCCTCTAAAATATTATTCGCAACCAGGTTTAATTGACTGCTTCGGCGTGGTACCACATTACTAAGTGGTCCAAGCCAGAAAACGGCCAGGATCTGGCCAAAAATATGCGAAAAATGCGAAAGTGCGAGCCAGATGAGGACAAATCCCAGACCTAACCGAGACATAACCGGCGTTATCCTCTAAAATATTAATCGTAACCAGGTTTAATTGACTGTTTCAGTGTGGTACCACTTTACTACGTGGTCCAGCCAGAAGAAGGCCAGGATCTGGCCAACAAGTATGCGAAAAAAGCGAAAGAACGAGCCAGATGAGGGCAAATACCAGAACTAACCGAGACATTACCGGCGTTATCCTCTAAAATATTAATCGCAACCAGGTTTAATTGACTGTTTCGGTGTGGAACCACATTACTACGGGATCCAAACCAGAAAAATCCCAGGATCTGGCCAACAACTATGCGAAAAACGCGAAAGTATGAGCCAGATGATTGCAAATACCAGAACTATCCCAGACATAACCAGCGTTATCCTCTAAAATATTATTCGCAATCAGGTTTAATTGACTGTTTCGGTGTGGTACCACATTACTACGTGGTTCAAGCCAGAAAACGGCCAGGATCTGGCAAAAAGTATGCGAAAAATGCGAAAGTACGAGCCAGATGAGGGCAAATCCCAGACCTAACCGAGACATAACCGGCGTTATCCTCTAAAATATTAATCGTAACCAGGTTTAATTGACTGTTTCAGTGTGGTACCACTTTACTACGTGGTCCAGCCAGAAGAAGGCCAGGATCTGGCCAACAAGTATGCGAAAAATGAGAAAGTACGAGCCAGATGAGGGCAAATACCAGACCTAACCGAGACATTGCCGGCGTTATCCTCTAAAATATTATTCGCAACCAGGTTTAATTGACTGTTTCAGTGTGGTACCACTTTACTACGTGGTCCAGCCAGAAGAAGGCCAGGATCTGGCCAACAAGAATGCGAAAAATGTGAAAGTACGAGCCAGATGATTGCAAATACCAGAACTAACCCAGGCATAACCAGCGTTATCCTCTAAATTACTAAGCAGAACCAGCTTCTATTGACTGTATCGGTGTGGTACCACATTACTACGTGACCCAAACCAGAAAAATCCCAGGATCTGGCCAACAACTATGCGAAAAACGCGAAAGTATGAGCCAGATGATTGCAAATACCAGAACTATCCCAGACATAACCAGCGTTATCCTCTAAAATATTATTCGCAACCAGGTTTAATTGACTGTTTCGGTGTGGTACCACATTACTACGGGATCCAAGCCAGAAAAAACCCACGATCTGGCCAACAAATATGCGAAAAACGCGAAAGTACGAGCCAGATGAGGGCAAATCCCAGACCTAACCCAGACATAACCGGCGTTATCCTCCAAAATAGTAATCGCTACCCGGTTTAATTGACTGTTTCGGTGTGGTACCGCGTTATTACGTGATCCAAACCAGAAAGTGGCCAGGATCTGGCCAACAAGTATGCGAAAAACGCAAAAGTATGAGACACATGATTGCAAATACCAGAGCTAACCTAGACATAACCGGCGTTATCCTCTAAAATACTAATCGGAACCAGCTTTTATTGACAGTGTGGGGCCACATTACTACGTGATCCAAGCCAGAAAAAGCCCAGGATCTGACCAACAAGTATGCGAAAAATACGAAAGTACGAGGCAGATGATTGCTAATACCAGAACTAACCCAAACATAACCAGCGTTATCCTCCAAACTATTAACCGGAACCAGCTTTTATTGACAGTGTGGGACCACATTACTACGTGATCCAAGCCAGAAAAAGCCCAGGATCTGGCCAACAAGAATGCGAAAAATGCGAATGTATGTGCCAGATGATAACAAATACCAGAACTAACCCAGACATAACCAGCGTTATCCTCTAAAATACTAATCGGAACCAGCTTTTGTTGACAGTGTGGGACCACATTACTACGTGATCCAAACCAGAAAAAGCCCAGGATGTGGCCAACAAGTATGCGAATAGTGCGAAAGTACGAGCCAGATGAGGGCAAATCCCAGACCTAACCCAGACATAACCGGCGTTATCCTCCAAAATAGTAATCGCAACCAGGATTAATTGACTGTTTCGGTGTGGAACCACATTACTACGGGATCCAAACCTGAAAAATCCCAGGATCTGTCCAACAACTATGGGAAAAACACGAAAGTATGAGCAAGATGATTGCTGATACCAGAACTAACCCAAACATAACCAGCGTTATCCTCCAAACTATTAACCGGAACCAGCTTTTATTGACTGTTTCAGTGTGCTACCACATTTCTACGTGATCCAAACCAGAAAAAACCCAGGATCTGCCCAACAAGTATGCGAAAACCGCGAAAGTATGAGCCACATAATTGCAAATACCAGAGCTAACCTAGACATAACCGGCGTTATCCTCTATAATACTAATCGGAAGCAGCTTTTATTGACAGTGTGGGACCACATTACTACGTGATCCAAGCCAGAAAAAGCCCAGGATCTGGCCAACAAGTATGCGAAAAGAGCGAATGTACGAGACAGATGAGTGCAAATCCCAGACCTAACCGAGACATAACCGGCGTTATCCCCTAAAATATTAATCGCAACCAGCTTTAATTGACTGTTTCGGTGTGGTACCGCATTACTACGGGATCCAAACCAGAAAAAAACGCAGGATCTGGCCAACAAGTATGCGAAAAACGCGATAGTATGTGCCAGATGATAGCAAGTACCAGAACTAACCCAGACATAACCAGCGTTATCCTCTAAAATACTTACCGGAACCAGCTTCTATTGACTGTTTCAGTTTGGTGCCACATTACTGCGGGATCCAAACGAGAAAAAACCCACGATCTGGCCAACAAATATGCGAAAAACGCGAAAGTACGAGCCAGATCAGGGCAAATCCCAGACCTAACCCAGACATAACCGGCGTTATCCTCCAAAATAGTAATCGCTACCCGGTTTAATTGACTGTTTCGTTGTGGTACAGCGTTACTACGTGATCCAAACCAGAAAGTGGCCAGGATCTGGCCAACAAGTATGCGAAAAATGCGAAAGTACGAGCCAGATGAGGGCAAATACCAGACCTAACCGAGACATAACCGGCGTTATCCTCTAAAATATTAATCGCAGCCAGGTTTAATTGACAGTTTCGGTGTGGAACCACATTACTACGGGATCCAAACCGGAAAAATCCCAGGATCTGGCCAACAACTATGCGAAAAACACGAAAGTATGAGCCAGATGATAGCAAATACCAGAACTAACCCAGACATAACCAGCGTTATCCTCTAAAATACTTACCGGAACCAGCTTCTATTGACTGTTTCAGTGTGGTACCACATTACTACGTGATCCAAACCAGAAAAAACCCAGGATCTGGCCAACAAGTATGCGAAAAACGCGAAAGTACGAGCCAGATGAGGGCAAATACCAGACCTAACCCAGACATAACCGGCGTTATCCTCTAAAATATTAATCGCAGCCAGGTTTAGTTGACCGTTTCAGTGTTGTACCACTTTACTACGTGATCCAAACCAGAAAAAGGCCAGGACCTGGCCAACAAGTATGCGAAAAATGTGAAAGTACGAGCCTGATGAGGGCAAATACCAGACCTAACCCAGACATTACCGGCGTTTTCCTCTAAAATATTAATCGCAACCAGGTTTAACTGATTGTTTCCGTGTGGAACCACATTACTACGGGATCCAAACCAGAAAAAACCCAGGATCTGGCCAATAACTATGCGAAAAACGCGAATGTATGAGCCAGATGGTTGCAAATACCAGAACTATCCCAGACAAAACCGGCGTTATCCTCTAAAATATTAATCGCAACCAGGTTTAATTGACAGTTTTAGTGTGGTCCCACTTTACTACTTGGTCCAAGCCAGAAAAAGGCCAGGACCTGGCCAACAAGTATGCGAAAAATGTGAAAGTACGAGCCTGATGAGGGCAAATACCAGACCTAACCCAGACATTACCGGCGTTTTCCTCTAAAATATTAATCGCAGCCAGGTTTAGTTGACCGTTACGGTGTGGAACCACATTACTACGGGATCCAAACCTGAAGAAACCCAGAATCTGGCCAACAAGTATGCGAAAAATGCGAAAGTACGAGCCAGATGAGTGCAAATACCAGACCTAACCCAGACGTAACCGGCGTTATCCTCCAAAATAGTAATCGCAACCAGGTTTAATTGACAGTTTCGGTGTGGTACCGCGTTACTACGTGATCCAAACCAGAAATGATCTGGCAAATACCAGACCTAACCCAGACATAACCGGCGTTATCCTCTAAAATATTAATCGGACCCAGGTTTAATTGACTGTTTCAGTGTGGTACCACTTTACTACGTGCTCCAAGCCAGACAAAGGCCAGGATCTGGCCAACAAGTATGCGAAAAATGCGAAAGTACGAGCCAGATGATGGCAAATCCCGGACGCAACCGAGACAGGACCGGCGTTATCCTCTAAAATATTAATCGCAACCAGGTTTAATTGCCTGTTTCGGTGTGGTACCGCATTACTACGTGATCCAAACCAGAAAATGGCCAGGATCCTGCCAAAAAGTATGCGAAAAACTCGAAGGTATGTGCCAGATGATAGCAAATACCAGCACTAACCCAGACATAACCAGCGTTATCCTATAAAATACTTATCGGAACCAGCTTCTACTGACTGTTTCAGTGTGGTACCACATTACTACGTGATCCAAACCAGAAAAAGCCCAGTATCTGGCCAACAAGTATGCGAAAAATGCGAAAGTACGAGCCAGATGAGGGCAAATACCAGACCTAACCCAGACATAACCGGCGTTATCCTCTAAAATATTAATCGCAACCAGGTTTAATTGACTGTTTTAGTGTGGTCCCACATTACTACTTGGTCCAAGCCAGGAAAAGGCCAGGATCTGGCCAACAAGTATGCGAAAAATGTGAAAGTACGAGCCTGATGAGGGCAAATACCAGACCAAACTCAGACATTACCGGCGTTATCCTCTAAAATATTAATCGCAGCCAGGTTTAGTTGACCGCTTCGGTGTGGAACCACATTACTACGGGATCCAAAACTGAAGAAACCCCGGATCTGGCCAACAAGTATGCGAAATATGCGAAAGTACGAGCCAGATGAGTGCAAATACCAGACCTAACCCAGACGTAACCGGCGTTATCCTCCGAAATAGTAATCGCAACCAGGTTTAATTGACAGTTTCGGTGTGGTACCGCGTTACTACGTGATCCAAACCAGAAAAAAGCCAGGATCTGGCCAACAAGTATGCGAAAAATGCGAAAGTACGAGCCGGATGAGGGCAAATACCAGACCTAACCCAGACATAACCGGCGTTATCCTCAAAAATATTAAACGGACCCAGGTTTAATTGACAGTTTCGGTGTGGTACCGCGTTACTACGTGATCCAAACCAGAAAAAAGCCAGGATCTGGCCAACAAGTATGCGAAAAATGCGAAAGTACGAGCCGGATGAGGGCAAATACCAGACCTAACCCAGACATAACCGGCGTTATCCTCAAAAATATTAAACGGACCCAGGTTTAATTGACTGTTTCAGTGTGGTACCACTTTACTACGTGGTCCAAGCCAGAAAAAGGCCAGGATCTGGCCAACAAGCATGCGGAAAGTGCGAAAGTACGAGCCAGATGAGGGCAAATACCAGACCTTCACCAGACATAACCGGCGTTATCCTCCAAAGTAGTAATCGCAACCAGATTTAATTGCCTGTTTCGGTGTGGTACCGCATTACTACGTGATCCAAACCAGAAAAAGGCCAGGATCCGGCCATCAAGAATGCGAAAAATCCGAAAGTACGAGCCAGATGAGGGCAAATACCAGACCTTACCGAGATATAACCGGCGTTATTCTCTAAAATATTAATCGCAACCAGGTTTAACTGACTGTTTCCGTGTGGAACTACATTACTACGGGATCCAAACCAGAAAAAAGCCAGGATCTGGCCAACAAGTATGCGAAAAATGCGAAAGTACGAGCCAGATGAGGGCAAATACCAGACCTAACCCAGACATAACCGGCGTTATCCTCTAAAATATTAATCGCAACCAGGTTTAATTGCCTGTTTCGGTGTGGTACCGCATTACTACGTGATCCAAACCAGAAAAAGGCCAGGATCCGGCCATCAAGAATGCGAAAAATCCGAAAGTACGAGCCAGATGAGGGCAAATACCAGACCTTACCGAGATATAACCGGCGTTATTCTCTAAAATATTAATCGCAACCAGGTTTAATTGACAGTTTCGGTGTGGTACCGCGTTACTACGTGATCCATACCAGAAAAAAGCCAGGATCTGGCCAACAAGTATGCGAAAAATGCGAAAGTACGAGCCAGATGTGGACAAATCCCAGACCTACCCGAGACATAACCGGCGTTATCCTCTAAAATATTAATCGCAACCAGGTTTAATTGACTGTTTCAGTGCGGTAACACATTACTACGTGATCCAAACCAGAAAAAGCCCAGGATCTGGCCAACAAGTATGCGAAAAATGCGAAAGTACGAGCCAGATGTGGACAAATCCCAGACCTACCCGAGACATAACCGGCGTTATCCTCTAAAATATTAATCGCAACCAGGTTTAATTGACTGTTTCAGTGCGGTAACACATTGCTACGTGATCCAAACCAGAAAAAGCCCAGGATATGGCCAACAAGTATGCGAAAAATGTGAAAGTACGAGCCTGATGAGGGCAAATACCAGACCTAACCCAGACATTACCGGCGTTTTCCTCTAAAATATTAATCGCAGCCAGGTTTAGTTGACCGTTTCGGTGTGGAACCACATTACTACGGGATCCAAACCTGAAGAAACCCAGGATCTGGCCAACAAGTATGCGAAAAATGCGAAAGTACGAGCCAGATGAGTGCAAATACCAGACCTAACCCAGACGTAACCGGCGTTATCCTCCAAAATAGTAATCGCAACCAGGTTTAATTGACAGTTTCGGTGTGGTACAGCGTTACTACGTGATCCAAACCAGAAATGATCTGGCAAATACCAGACCTAACCCAGACATAACCGGCGTTATCCTCTAAAATATTAATCGGACCCAGGTTTAATTGACTGTTTCAGTGTGGTACCACTATACTACGTGCTCCAAGCCAGACAATGGCCAGGTTCTGGCCAACAAGTATGCGAAAAATGCGAAAGTACGAGCCAGATGAGGGCAAATCCCGGACGTAACCGAGACAGGACCGGCGTTATCCTCTAAAATATTAATCGCAACCAGGTTTAATTGCCTGTTTCGGTGTGGTACCGCATTACTACGTGATCCAAACCAGAAAACGGCCAGGATCCTGCCAAAAAGTATGCGAAAAATTCGAAGGTATGTGCCAGATGATAGCAACTACCAGCACTAACCCAGACATAACCAGCGTTATCCTATAAAATACTTATCGGAACCAGCTTCTACTGACTGTTTCAGTGTGGTACCACATTACTACGTGATCCAAACCAGAAAAAGCCCAGTATCTGGCCAACAAGTATGCGAAAAATGCGAAAGTACGAGCCAGATGAGGGCAAATACCACACCTAACCCAGACATAACCGGCGTTATCCTCTAAAATATTAATCGCAACCAGGTTTAATTGACTGTTTTAGTGTGGTCCCACATTACTACTTGGTCCAAGCCAGGAAAAGGCCAGGATCTGGCCAACAAGTATGCGAAAAATGTGAAAGTACGAGCCTGATGTGGGCGAATACCAGACCAAACACAGACATTACCGGCGTTATCCTCTAAAATATTAATCGCAGCCAGGTTTAGTTGACCGCTTCAGTGTGGAACCACATTACTACGGGATCCAAACCTGAAGAAACCCAGGATCTGGCCAACAAGTATGCGAAATATGCGAACGTACGAGCCAGATGAGTGCAAATACCAGACCTAACCCAGACGTAACCGGCGTTATCCTCCGAAATAGTAATCGCAACCAGGTTTAATTGACAGTTTCGGTGTGGTACCGCGTTACTACGTGATCCAAACCAGAAAAAAGCCAGGATCTGGCCAACAAGTATGCGAAAAATGCGAAAGTACGAGCCGGATGAGGGCAAATACCAGACCTAACCCAGACATAACCGGCGTTATCCTCAAAAATATTAAACGGACCCAGGTTTAATTGACTGTTTCAGTGTGGTACCACTTTACTACGTGGTCCAAGCCAGAAAAAGGCCAGGATCTGGCCAACAAGCATGCGGAAAGTGCGAAAGTACGAGCCAGATGAGGGCAAATACCAGACCTAACCAGGACATAACTGGCGTTATCCTCTAAAATATTAATCGCAACCAACTTTAATTGACTGTTTCTGTGTGGAACCACATTACTACGGGATCCAAACCAGAAAAATCCCAGGATCTGCCCAACAACTATGCGAAAACGCGAAAGTACGAGCCAGATGAGGGCAAATACCAGACCTTCACCAGACATAACCGGCGTTATCCTCCAAAGTAGTAATCGCAACCAGATTTAATTGCCTGTTTCGGTGTGGTACCGCATTACTACGTGATCCAAACCAGAAAAAGGCCAGGATCCGGCCATCAAGAATGCGAAAAATCCGAAAGTACGAGCCAGATGAGGGCAAATACCAGACCTTACCGAGATATAACCGGCGTTATTCTCTAAAATATTAATCGCAACCAGGTTTAACTGACTGTTTCCGTGTGGAACTACATTACTACGGGATCCAAACCAGAAAAAAGCCAGGATCTGGCCAACAAGTATGCGAAAAATGCGAAAGTACGAGCCAGATGAGGGCAAATACCAGACCTAACCCAGACATAACCGGCGTTATCCTCTAAAATATTAATCGCAACCAGGTTTAATTGCCTGTTTCGGTGTGGTACCGCATTACTACGTGATCCAAACCAGAAAAAGGCCAGGATCCGGCCATCAAGAATGCGAAAAATCCGAAAGTACGAGCCAGATGAGGGCAAATACCAGACCTTACCGAGATATAACCGGCGTTATTCTCTAAAATATTAATCGCAACCAGGTTTAATTGACAGTTTCGGTGTGGTACCGCGTTACTACGTGATCCATACCAGAAAAAAGCCAGGATCTGGCCAACAAGTATGCGAAAAATGCGAAAGTACGAGCCAGATGTGGACAAATCCCAGACCTACCCGAGACATAACCGGCGATATCCTCTAAAATATTAATCGGACCCAGGTATAATTGACTGTTTCAGTGTGGTACCACATTACTACGTGGTCCAAGCCAGAAAAAGTCCAGGATCTGGCCAACAAGTGTGCGAAAAATCCGAAAGTACGAGCCAGATGAGGGCAAATACCAGACCTTACCGAGATATAACCGGCGTTATTCTCTAAAATATTAATCGCAACCAGGTTTAACTGACTGTTTCCGTGTGGAACTACATTACTACGGGATCCAAACCAGAAAAAACCCAGGATCTGGCCAACAACTATGCGAAAAACGCGAATGTATGAGCCAGATGATTGCAAATACCAGTACTATCCCAGACATAACCAGCGTTATTCTCCAAAATATTATTCGCAACCAGATTTAATTGACTGCTTCGGTTTGGTACCACATTATTACGTGGTCCAAGCCAGAAAAAGGCCAGGATCTGGCCAAAAAGAATGCGAAAAATGCGAAAGTTGGAGCCAGATGAGGGCAAATCGCAGACCTGACCGAGACAGAACCGGCGTTATCCTCTAAAATATTAATCGGAACCTGGTTTAATTGACTGTTTTAGTGTGGTCCCACATTACTACTTGGTCCAAGCCAGAAAAAGGCCAGGATCTGGCCAACAAGTATGCGAAAAATGCGAAAGTACGAGCCAGATGTGGACAAATCCCAGAACTACCAGAGACATTACCGGCGTTATCCTCTAAAATATTAATCGCAACCAGGTTTAATAGCCTGTTTCGGTGTGGTACCGCATTACTACGTGATCCAAACCAGAAAAAGGCCAGGATCCGGCCAACAAGAATGCGAAAAATGCGAAAGTACGAGCCTGATGTGGACAAATCCCAGACCTGCCAGAGACATTGCCGGCGTTAACCTCTAAAATATTAATCGCAACCAGGTTTAATTGCCTGTTTCGGTGTGGTACCGCATTACTACGTGATCCAAACCAGAAAAAGGCCAGGATCCAGCAACAAGAATGCGAAAAATGCGAAAGTACGAGCCAGATGTGGACAAATCCCAGACCTACCCGAGACATAACCGGCGTTATCCTCTAAAATATTAATCGCAACCAGGTTTAGTTGACTGTTTCGGTGTGGTACCGCATTACTACGTGATCCAAGCCAGAAAAAGGCCAGGATCCTGCAACAAGAATGCGAAAAATACGAAAGTACGAGCCAGATGTGGAGAAATCCCAGACCTACCCGAGACATAACCGGCGTTATCCTCTAAAATATTAATCGCAACCAGGTTTAATTGACTGTTTCGGTGTGGTACCGCATTACTACGTGATCCAAACCAGAAAAAGGCGAGGATCCGGCAACAAGAATGCGAAAAATGTGAAAGTACGAGCCTGATGAGGGCAAATACCAGACCTAACCCAGACATTACCGGCGTTTTCCTCTAAAATATTAATCGCAGCCAGGTTTAGTTGACCGTTTCGGTGTGGAACCACATTACTACGGGATCCAAACCTGAAGAAACCCTGGGTCTGGCCAACAAGTATGCGAAAAGTGCGAAAGTACGATCCAGATGAGTGCAAATACCAGACCTAACCCAGACGTAACCGGCGTTATCCTCCAAAATAGTAATCGCAACCAGGTTTAATTGACAGTTTCGGTGTGGTACCGCGTTACTACGTGATCCAAACCAGAAATGATCTGGCAAATACCAGACCTAACCCAGACATAACCGGCGTTATCCTCTAAAATATTAATCGGACCCAGGTTTAATTGACTGTTTCAGTGTGGTACCACTATACTACGTGCTCCAAGCCAGACAATGGCCAGGTTCTGGCCAACAAGTATGCGAAAAATGCGAAAGTACGAGCCAGATGAGGGCAAATCCCGGACGTAACCGAGACAGGACCGGCGTTATCCTCTAAAATATTAATCGCAACCAGGTTTAATTGCCTGTTTCGGTGTGGTACCGCATTACTACGTGATCCAAACCAGAAAAAGGCCAGGATCCTGCCAAAAAGTATGCGAAAAATTCGAAGGTATGTGCCAGATGATAGCAACTACCAGCACTAACCCAGACATAACCAGCGTTATCCTATAAAATACTTATCGGAACCAGCTTCTACTGACTGTTTCAGTGTGGTACCACATTACTACGTGATCCAAACCAGAAAAAGCCCAGTATCTGGCCAACAAGTATGCGAAAAATGCGAAAGTACGAGCCAGATGAGGGCAAATACCACACCTAACCCAGACATAACCGGCGTTATCCTCTAAAATATTAATCGCAACCAGGTTTAATTGACTGTTTTAGTGTGGTCCCACATTACTACTTGGTCCAAGCCAGGAAAAGGCCAGGATCTGGCCAACAAGTATGCGAAAAATGTGAAAGTACGAGCCTGATGAGGGCGAATACCAGACCAAACACAGACATTACCGGCGTTATCCTCTAAAATATTAATCGCAGCCAGGTTTAGTTGACCGCTTCAGTGTGGAACCACATTACTACGGGATCCAAACCTGAAGAAACCCAGGATCTGGCCAACAAGTATGCGAAATATGCGAAAGTACGAGCCAGATGAGTGCAAATACCAGACCTAACCCAGACGTAACCGGCGTTATCCTCCGAAATAGTAATCGCAACCAGGTTTAATTGACAGTTTCGGTGTGGTACCGCGTTACTACGTGATCCAAACCAGAAAAAAGCCAGGATCTGGCCAACGAGTATGCGAAAAATGCGAAAGTACGAGCCGGATGAGGGCAAATACCAGACCTAACCCAGACATAACCGGCGTTATCCTCTAAAATATTAAACGGACCCAGGTTTAATTGACTGTTTCAGTGTGGTACCACTTTACTACGTGGTCCAAGCCAGAAAAAGGCCAGGATCTGGCCAACAAGCATGCGGAAAGTGCGAAAGTACGAGCCAGATGAGGGCAAATACCAGACCTAACCAGGACATAACTGGCGTTATCCTCTAAAATATTAATCGCAACCAGCTTTAATTGACTGTTTCTGTGTGGAACCACATTACTACGGGATCCAAACCAGAAAAATCCCAGGATCTGGCCAACAACTATGCGAAAACGCGAAAGTACGAGCCAGATGAGGGCAAATACCAGACCTTCACCAGACATAACCGGCGTTATCCTCCAAAGTAGTAATCGCAACCAGATTTAATTGCCTGTTTCGGTGTGGTACCGCATTACTACGTGATCCAAACCAGAAAAAGGCCAGGATCCGGCCATCAAGAATGCGAAAAATCCGAAAGTACGAGCCAGATGAGGGCAAATACCAGACCTTACCGAGATATAACCGGCGTTATCCTCTAAAATATTAATCGCAACCAGGTTTAATTGACTGTTTTAGTGTGGTCCCACATTACTACTTGGTCCAAGCCAGAAAAAGGCCAGGATCTGGCCAACAAGTATGCGAAAAATGCGAAAGTACGAGCCAGATGTGGACAAATCCCAGAACTACCAGAGACATTACCGGCGTTATCCTCTAAAATATTAATCGGACCCAGGTTTAATTGACTGTTTCAGTGTGGTACCACATGACTACGTGATCCAAACCAGAAAAAGCCCAGGATCTGGCCAACAAGTGTGCGAAAAATGCGAAAGTACGAGCCAGATGTGGACAAATCCCAGACCTACCCGAGACATAACCGGCGTTATCCTCTAAAATATTAATCGGACCCAGGTTTAATTGACTGTTTCAGTGTGGTACCACATTACTACATGGTCCAAGCCAGAAAAAGTCCAGGATCTGGCCAACAAGTATGCGAAAAATGCGAAAGTACGAGCCAGATGAGGGCAAATACCAGACCCAACCCAGACATAACCGGCGTTATCCTCTAAAATATTAATCGCAACCAGGTTTAATTGACTGTTGTAGTGTGGTCCCACATTACTACGTGGTCCAAGCCAGAAAAAGCCCAGGATCTGGCCAACAAGTATGCGAAAAATGCGAAAGTACGAGCCAGATGAGGGCAAATACCAGACCTAACCCAGACATAACCGGCGTTATCCTCTAAAATATTAATCGGACGCAGGTTTAATTGACTGTTTCAGTGTGGTACCACTTTACTACGTGCTCCAAGCCAGACAAAGGCCAGGATCTGGCCAACAAGTATGCGAAAAATGCGAAAGTTCGAGACATATGAGGGCACATACCAGACCTAACCCAGACATTACCGGCGTTATCCTCCAAAATAGTAATCGCAACAAGGTTTAATTGACGGTTTCGGTGTGGTACCGCGTTACTACGTGATCCAAACCAGAAAAAAGCCAGGATCTGGCCAACAAGTATGCGAAAAATGCGAAAGTACGAGCCAGATGAGGGCAAATACCAGACCTAACCCAGACATAACCGGCGTTATCCTCTAAAATATTAATCGGACGCAGGTTTAATTGACTGTTTCAGTGTGGTACCACTTTACTACGAGCTCCAAGCCAGACAAAGGCCAGGATCTGGCCAACAAGTATGCGGAAAATGCGAAAGTTCGAGACATATGAGGGCACATACCAGACCTAACCCAGACATTATCGGCGTTATCCTCCAAAATAGTAATCGCAACAAGGTTTAATTGACGGTTTCGGTGTGGTACCGCGTTACTACGTGCTCCAAGCCAGACAAAGGCCAGGATCTGGCCAACAAGTATGCGAAAAATGCGAAAGTTCGAGCCAGATGAGGGCAAATACCAGACCTAACCCAGACATAACCGGCGTTATCCTCTAAAATATTAATGGGACGCAGGTTTAATTGACTGTTTCAGTGTGGTACCACTTTACTACGTGCTCCAAGCCAGACAAAGTCCAGGATCTGGCCAACAAATATGCCAAAAATGCGAAAGTACGAGCCAGATGAGGGCAAATACCTGACCTAACCGAGATATAACCGGCGTTATTCTCTAAAATATTAATCGCAACCAGGTTTAACTGACTGTTTCCGTGTGGAACCGCGTTACTACGTGATCCAAACCAGAAAAAAGCCAGGATCTGGCCAACAAGTATGCGAAAAATGCGAAAGTACGAGCCAGATGAGGGCAAATACCAGACCTAACCCAGACATAACCAGCGTTATTCTCTAAAATGTTATTCGCAACCAGATTTAATTTACTGTTTCGGTTTGGTACCACATTATTACGTGGTCCAAACCAGAAAAAGCCCAGGATCTGGCCAACAAGTATGCGAAAAACTCGGAGGTATGTGCCAGATGATAGCAAATACCAGAACTAACCCAGCCATAACCAGCGTCATCCTATAAAATATTATTCGCAACCAGATTTAATTGACTGTTTCGGTTTGGTACCGCACTACTACGTGGTCTAAGCCAGAAAAAGGCCAGGATCTGGCCAAAAAGAATGCGGAAAATGCGAAAGTACGAGCCAGATGAGGGCAAATCCCAGACCTAACCCAGACATTACCGGCGTTAACCTCTAAAATATTAATCGGACCCAGGTTTAATTGACTGTTTCAGTGTGGTACCACATGACTACGTGATCCAAACCAGAAAAAGCCCAGGATCTGGCCAACAAGTGTGCGAAAAATGCGAAAGTGCGAGCCAGATGAGGGCAAATACCTGACCTAACCGAGATATAACCGGCGTTATTCTCTAAAATATTAATCGCAACCAGGTTTAACTGACAGTTTCGGTGTGGTACCGCGTTACTACGTGATCCAAACCAGAAATGATCTGGCAAATACCAGACCTAACCCAGACATAACCGGCGTTATCCTCTAAAATATTAATCGGACGCAGGTTTAATTGACTGTTTCAGTGTGGTACCACTTTACTACGTGCTCCAAGCCAGACAAAGGCCAGGATCTGGCCAACAAGTATGCGAAAAATGCGAAAGTTCGAGACATATGAGGGCACATACCAGACCTAACCCAGACATTACCGGCGTTATCCTCCAAAATAGTAATCGCAACCAGGTTTAATTGACTGTTACGGTGTGGTACCGCGTTACTACGTGCTCCAAGCCAGACAAAGGCCAGGATCTGGCCAACAAGTATGCGAAAAATGCGAAAGTTCGAGCCAGATGAGGGCAAATACCAGACCTAACCCAGACATAACCGGCGTTATCCTCTAAAATATTAATCGGACGCAGGTTTAATTGACTGTTTCAGTGTGGTACCACTTTACTACGTGCTCCAAGCCAGACAAAGTCCAGGATCTGGCCAACAAATGTGCCAAAAATGCGAAAGTACGAGCCAGATGAGGGCAAATACCAGACCTAACCCAGACATAACCAGCGTTATTCTCTAAAATGTTATTCGCAACCAGATTTAATTTACTGTTTCGGTTTGGTACCACATTATTACGTGGTCCAAACCAGAAAAAGCCCAGGATCTGGCCAACAAGTATGCGAAAAACTCGGAGGTATGTGCCAGATGATAGCAAATACCAGAACTAACCCAGACATAACCAGCGTTATCCTATAAAATATTATTCGCAACCAGATTTAATTGACTGTTTCGGTTTGGTACCGCACTACTACGTGGTCTAAGCCAGAAAAAGGCCAGGATCGGGCCAAAAAGAATGCGGAAAATGCGAAAGAACGAGCCAGATGAGGGCAAATCCCAGACCTAACCCAGACATAACCGGCGTTATCCTCTAAAATATTAATCGGACGCAGGTTTAATTGACTGTTTCAGTGTGGTACCACTTTACTACGTGCTCCCAGCCAGACAAAGGCCAGGATCTGGCCAACAAGTATGCGAAAAATGCGAAAGTTCGAGCCAGATGAGGGCAAATACCAGACCTAACCCAGACATTACCGGCGTTAACCTCTAAAATATTAATCGGACCCAGGTTTAATTGACTGTTTCAGTGTGGTACCACATGACTACGTGATCCAAACCAGAAAAAGCCCAGGATCTGGCCAACAAGTGTGCGAAAAATGCGAAAGTACGAGCCAGATGTGGACAAATCCCAGACCTACCCGAGACATAACCGGCGTTATCCTCTAAAATATTAATCGGACCCAGGTTTAATTGACTGTTTCAGTGTGGTACCACATTACTACATGGTCCAAGCCAGAAAAAGTCCAGGATCTGGCCAACAAGTATGCGAAAAATGCGAAAGTACGAGCCAGATGAGGGCAAATACCAGACCCAACCCAGACATAACCGGCGTTATCCTCTAAAATATTAATCGCAACCAGGTTTAATTGACTGTTGTAGTGTGGTCCCACATTACTACGTGGTCCAAGCCAGAAAAAGCCCAGGATCTGGCCAACAAGTATGCGAAAAATGCGAAAGTACGAGCCAGATGAGGGCAAATACCAGACCTAACCCAGACATAACCGGCGTTATCCTCTAAAATATTAATCGGACGCAGGTTTAATTGACTGTTTCAGTGTGGTACCACTTTACTACGTGCTCCAAGCCAGACAAAGGCCAGGATCTGGCCAACAAGTATGCGAAAAATGCGAAAGTTCGAGACATATGAGGGCACATACCAGACCTAACCCAGACATTACCGGCGTTATCCTCCAAAATAGTAATCGCAACAAGGTTTAATTGACGGTTTCGGTGTGGTACCGCGTTACTACGTGATCCAAACCAGAAAAAAGCCAGGATCTGGCCAACAAGTATGCGAAAAATGCGAAAGTACGAGCCAGATGAGGGCAAATACCAGACCTAACCCAGACATAACCGGCGTTATCCTCTAAAATATTAATCGGATGCAGGTTTAATTGACTGTTTCAGTGTGGTACCACTTTACTACGAGCTCCAAGCCAGACAAAGGCCAGGATCTGGCCAACAAGTATGCGGAAAATGCGAAAGTTCGAGACATATGAGGGCACATACCAGACCTAACCCAGACATTATCGGCGTTATCCTCCAAAATAGTAATCGCAACAAGGTTTAATTGACGGTTTCGGTGTGGTACCGCGTTACTACGTGCTCCAAGCCAGACAAAGGCCAGGATCTGGCCAACAAGTATGCGAAAAATGCGAAAGTTCGAGCCAGATGAGGGCAAATACCAGACCTAACCCAGACATAACCGGCGTTATCCTCTAAAATATTAATGGGACGCAGGTTTAATTGACTGTTTCAGTGTGGTACCACTTTACTACGTGCTCCAAGCCAGACAAAGTCCAGGATCTGGCCAACAAATATGCCAAAAATGCGAAAGTACGAGCCAGATGAGGGCAAATACCTGACCTAACCGAGATATAACCGGCGTTATTCTCTAAAATATTAATCGCAACCAGGTTTAACTGACTGTTTCCGTGTGGAACCGCGTTACTACGTGATCCAAACCAGAAAAAAGCCAGGATCTGGCCAACAAGTATGCGAAAAATGCGAAAGTACGAGCCAGATGAGGGCAAATACCAGACCTAACCCAGACATAACCAGCGTTATTCTCTAAAATGTTATTCGCAACCAGATTTAATTTACTGTTTCGGTTTGGTACCACATTATTACGTGGTCCAAACCAGAAAAAGCCCAGGATCTGGCCAACAAGTATGCGAAAAACTCGGAGGTATGTGCCAGATGATAGCAAATACCAGAACTAACCCAGCCATAACCAGCGTCATCCTATAAAATATTATTCGCAACCAGATTTAATTGACTGTTTCGGTTTGGTACCGCACTACTACGTGGTCTAAGCCAGAAAAAGGCCAGGATCTGGCCAAAAAGAATGCGGAAAATGCGAAAGTACGAGCCAGATGAGGGCAAATCCCAGACCTAACCCAGACATTACCGGCGTTAACCTCTAAAATATTAATCGGACCCAGGTTTAATTGACTGTTTCAGTGTGGTACCACATGACTACGTGATCCAAACCAGAAAAAGCCCAGGATCTGGCCAACAAGTGTGCGAAAAATGCGAAAGTGCGAGCCAGATGAGGGCAAATACCTGACCTAACCGAGATATAACCGGCGTTATTCTCTAAAATATTAATCGCAACCAGGTTTAATTGACTGTTTCGGTGTGGTACCGCGTTACTACGTGATCCAAACCAGAAAAAAGCCAGGATCTGGCCAACAAGTATGCGAAAAATGCGAAAGTACGAGCCAGATGAGGGCATATACCAGACCTAACCTAGACATAACCGGCGTTATCCTCTAAAATATTAATCGGAACCAGGTTTAATTGACTGTTTCGGTGTGGAACCACATTACTACGGGATCCAAGCCAGAAAAATCCCAGGATCTGGCCAACAACTATGCGAAAAACGCGAAAGTACGTACTAGATGAGGGCTAATACCAGACCTAACCCAGACATAACCGGCGATATCCTCCAAAATAGTAATCGCAACCAGGTTTAATTGACAGTTTCGGTGTGGTACCGCGTTACTACGTGATCCAAACCAGAAAAAAGCCAGGATCTGGCCAACAACTATGCGAAAAATGCGAAAGTACGAGCCAGATGTGTGCAAATACCAGACCTAACCCTGACGTAACCGGCGTTATCCTTCAAAATAGTAATCGCAACCAGTTTTAATTGACAGTTTCGGTGTGGTACCGCGTTACTACGTGATCCAAACCAGAAAAAAGCCAGGATCTGGCCAACAAGTATGCGAAAAATGCGAAAGTACGAGCCAGATAAGGGCAAATACCAGACCTAACCCAGACATAACCGGCGTTATACTCCAAAATAGTTATCGCAACCAGGATTAATTGACCGTTTCGGTGTGGCATCGCGCTACTACGTGATCCAAACCAGAAAAAGGCCGGGATCTGGCCAACAAGTATGCGAAAAATGCGAAGATACGAGCCAGATGATGGCAAATACCAGACCTAACCCAGACATAACCGGCGTCATCCTCTAAAATATTAATCGGACACAGGTTTAATTGACTGTTTCAGTGTGGTACCGCGTTACTACGTGACCCAAACCAGAAAAAGGCCAGGACCTGGCCAAAAAGTATGCGAAAAATGCGGAAGTACGAGCCAGATGATTGCTAATACCAGAACTAACTCAAACGTAACCAGCGTTATCCTCCAAACTGTTAATCGGAACCAGCTTTTATTAACTGTTTCAGTGTGATACCACAGTACTACGTGATCCAAGCCAGAAAAAACCCGGGATCTGCCCAACAAGTATGCGAAAAACGAGAAAGTATGAGCCAGATGGTTGCAAATACCAGAACTAACCCAGACATAACCAGCGTTATCCTCCAAAATATTAATCGCAAAAAGGTTTAGTTGACTGTTTCGGTGTGGTACCGCATTACTACGTGATCCAAACCAGAAATATCCCAGGATCTGGCCAACAATTATGCGAAAAATGCGAAAGTATGTGCCTGGCGATTGCAAATACCAGAACTGACCCAAGCATAACCAGCGTTATCCTCCAAAATATTAATCGCAACCAGGTTTAATTGACCGTTTCGGTGTGGAACCACATTACTACGGGATCCAAACCTGAAGAAACCCAGGATCTGGCCAACAAGTATGCGAAAAACGCGAAAGTATGAGCCAGATGATTGTAAATACCAGAGCTAACCGAGACATAACCGGCGTTATCCTGTAAAATATTAATCGCAACCAGGGTTTGTTTGACTGTTTCGGTGTGGTACCGCATTACTACGTGATGCAAACCAGAAATATCCCAGGATCTGGCCAACAAGTATGCGAAAAATGCGAAAGTATGTGCCTGATGATTGCAAATACCAGAACTAACCCAAACATAACCAGCGTTATCCTCCAAAATATTAATCGCAACCTGGTTTAATAGACTGTTTCGATGTGGGACCACATTACGAAGGGGTCCAAGCCACAAAACACCCGAGTTCTGGCCAACAAGTACATGAAAATTGCGAAAGTATGAGCCAGATGAGGGCAAATACCAGACCTAACCCAGACATAACCGGCGTTATCCTCTAAAATATTATTCGAAACCAGGTTTAATTGACAGTTTCAGTGTGGTACCACATTACTACGTGGTCCATGCCAGAAGGAAGCCAGGATCTGCCCAACAAGTATGCGAAAAACGAGAAAGTATGAGCCAGAAGATTGCAAATACCGGAACTAACCCAGACATAACCAGCGTTATCCTCTAAAATATTATTCGCAACCAGGGTAGTTGACTGTTTCGGTGTGGTACCACATTACTACGTGGTCCAAGCCAGAAAAAGGCCAGGATCTGGCCAGAAAGTATGCGAGAAATGCGAAGGTACGAGCCAGATGATTGCAAATCCCAAACCTAACCGAGACATAACCGGCGTTAACCTCTAAAATATTAATCGCAACCAGGTTAAATTGACTGTTTCGATGTGGAATCACATTACGACGGGGTCCAAGCCACAAAACACCCGAGATCTGGCCAACAAGTACATGAAAATTGCGAAAGTATGAGCCAGATGAGGGCAAATACCAGACCTAACCCAGACATAACCGGCGTTATCCTCTAAAATATTAATCGGACGCAGGTTTAATTGACTGTTTCAGTGTGGTACCACTTTACTACGTACTGCAAGCCAGAAAAAGTCCAGGATCTGGCCAACTAGTGTGCGAAAAATCCGAAAGTACGAGCCAGATGAGGGCAAATACCAGACATACCCCAGACATAACCGGCGTTATCCTCCAAAATAGTAATCGCAACAAGGTTTAATTGACTGTTTCGGTGTGGTACCGCGTTACTACGTGATCCAAACCAGAAAAAAGCCAGGATCTGGCCAACAAGTATGCGAAAAATGCGAAAGTACGAGCCAGATGAGGGCAAATACCAGACCTAACCCAGACATAACCGGCGTTATCCTCTAAAATGTTAATCGGACGCAGGTTTAATTGACTGTTTCAGTGTGGTACCACTTTACTACGTGCTGCAAGCCAGACAAAGGCCAGGATCCGGCCAACAAGAATGCGAAAAATGCGAAAGTACGAGCCAGATGTGGACAAATCCCAGACCTACCCGAGACATAACCGGCGTTATCCTCTAAAATATTAATCGGACGCAGGTTTAATTGACTGTTTTAGTGCGGTACCACATTACTACGTGGTCCAAGCCAGAAAAAGTCCATGATCTGGCCAACAAGTATGCGAAAAATGCGAAAGTACGAGCCAGATGAGGGCAAATACCAGACCCAACCCAGACATAACCGGCGTTATCCTCTAAAATATTAATCGCAACCAGGTTTAATTGACTGTCTTAGTGTGGTCCCACATTACTACGTGGTCCAAGCCAGAAAAAGCCCAGGATCTGGCCAACAAGTATGCCAAAAATGCGAAAGTACGAGCCAGATGAGGGCAAATACCAGACCTACCAGAGACATTACCGGCGTTATCCTCTAAAATATTAATCGGAACCTGGTTTAATTGACTGTTTCGGTGAGGTACCACTTTGCTACGTGGTCCAAGCCAGAAGAAGGCCAGGATCTGTCCAACAAGTATGCGAAAAACTCGAAGGTATGTGCCAGATGATAGCAAATACCAGAACTAACCCAGACATAACCAGCGTTATCCTATAAAATACTTATCGGAACCAGGTTCTACTGACTGTTTCAGTGTGGTACCACATTACTACGTGATCCAAACCAGAAAAAGCCCAGGATCTGGCCAACAACTACGCGAAAACGCGAAAGTACGAGCCAGATGAGGGCAAATACCAGACCTACCCCAGACATAACCGGCGTTATCCTCCAAAATAGTAATCGCAACCAGGTTTAATTGACTGTTTCGGTGTGATACCGCGTTACTACGTGATCCAAACCAGAAAAAAGCCAGGATCTGGCCAACAAGTATGCGAAAAATGCGAAAGTACGAGCCAGATGGGGGCAAATACCAGACCTAACCCAGACATAACCGGCGTTATCCTCTAAAATATTTATCGGACCCAGGTTTAATTGACTGTTTCAGTGTGGTACCACTTTACTACGTGCTCCAAGCCAGACAAAGGCCAGGATCTGGCCACCAAGTATGCGAAAAATGGGAAAGTTCGAGCCAGATGAGGGCAAATACCAGACCTAACCCAGACTTAACAGGCGTTATTCTCTAAAATATTAAACGGACCTAGGTTTAATTGACTGTTTCAGTGTGGTACCACTTTACTACGTGGTTCAAGCCAGAAAAAGGCCAGGATCTGGCCAACAAGTATGCGAAAAATGTGAAAGTACGAGCTTAATGAGGGCAAATACCAGACCTAACCCAGACATTACCGGCGTTATCCTCTAAAATATTAATCGCAGCCAGGTTTAGTTGACCGTTTCGGTGTGGAACCACATTACTACGGGATCCAAACCTGAAGAAACCCAGGATCTGGCCAACAAGTATGCGATAAATGCGAAAGTACGAGCCAGATGAGTGCAAATACCAGACCTAACCCAGACGTAACCGGCGTTATCCTCCAAAATAGTAATCGCAACGAGGTTTAATTGACAGTTTCGGTGTGGTACCGCGTTACTACGTGATCCAAACCAGAAAAAAGCCAGGATCTGGCCAACAAGTATGCGAAAAATGCGAAAGTACGAGCCAGATGTGGACAAATCCCAGACCTACCCGAGACATAACCGGCGTTATCCTCTAAAATATTAATCGGACCCTGGTTTAATTGACTGTTTCAGTGCGATACCACATTACTACGTGGTCCAAGCCAGAAAAAGTCCAGGATCTGGCCAACAAGTATGCCAAAAATGCGAAAGTACGAGCCAGATGAGGGCATATACCAGACCTAACCGAGACATAACCGGCGTTATTCTCTAAAATATTAATCGCAACCAGGTTTAACTGTCTGTTTCGGTGTGGAACCACATTACTACGGGATCCAAACATGAAAAAGCCCAGGATCTGGCCAACAACTATGCGAAAAACGCGAATGTTTGAGCCAAATGATTGCAAATACCAGAACTATCCCCGACATAACCAGCGTTATCCTCTAAAATATTATTCGCAACCAGATTTAATTGACTGTTTCGGTTTGGTAACACATTATTACGTGGTCCAAGCCAGAAAAAGGCCAGGATCTGGCCAAAAAGAATGCGAAAAATGCGAAAGTACGTGCCAGATGTGGACAAATTCCAGACCTACCCGAGACATAACCGGCGTTATCCTCTAAAATATTAATCGCAACCAGGTTTAATTGACTGTTTCAGTGTGGTACCACATTACTACGTGATCTAAACCAGAAAAAGCCCAGGATCTGGCCAACAAGTATGCGAAAAACTCGAAGGTATGTGCCAGATGGTAGCAAATACCAGAACTAACCCAGACATAACCAGCGTTATCCTCTAAAATACTTACCGGAACCAGCTTCTACTGACTGTTTCAGTGTGGTACCACATTACTACGTGATCCAAACCAGAAAAAGCCCAAGATCTGGCCAACAAGTATGCGAAAAATGCGAAAGTACGAGCCAGATGAGGGCAAATACCAGACCTAACCCAGATATAACCTGCGTTATCCTCAAAAATATTAATCGCAACCAGCTTTAATTGACTGTTTCTGTGTGGAACCACATTACTACGGGATCCAAGCCAGAAAAATCCCAGGATCTGGCCAACAAGTATGCGAAAAATGCGAAAGTACGAGCCACATGACGGCAAATCCCAGACCTACCCGAGACATAACCGGCGTTATCCTCTAAAATATTAATCGGACCCAGGTTTAATTGACTCATTCGGTGTGGAACCACATTACTACGGGATCCAAGCCAGGAAAATCCCAGGATATGGCCAACAACTATGCGAAAAACGCGAAAGTACGTGCCAGATGAGGGCAAATACCAGACCTAACCCAGACATAACCGGCGTTATACTCCAAAATAGTTATCGCAACCAGGTTTAATTGACTGTTTCGGTGTGGCACCGCGTTACTACGTGATCCAAACAAGAAAAAGGCCAGGATCTGGCCAACAAGTATGCGAAAAATGCGAAGGTACGAGCCAGATGAGGGCACATACCAGACCTAACCCAGACATAACCGGCGTTATCCTCTAAAATATTACTCGGACCCAGGTTTGATTGACTGTTTCCGTGTGGTACCACATTACTACGTGATCCAAACCAGAAAAAGCCCAGGATCAGGCCAACAAGTATGCGAAAAACTCGAAGGTATGTGCCAGATGATGGCAAATACGAGAACTAACCCAGGCATAACCAGCGTTATCCTCTAAAATACTTACCGGAACCAGCTTCTACTGACTGTTTCATTGTGGTACCACATTACTACGTGATCCACACCAGAAAAAGCCCAGGATCTGGCCAACAAGTATGCGAAAGGCGCGAAAGTATGAGCCAGATGATAGCAAATACCAGAACTAACCCAGACGTAACCAGCGATATCCTCTAAAATACTTATCGGAACCACCTTCTACTGACTGTTTCAGTGTGGTACCACATTACTACGTGATCCACACCAGAAAAAGCCCAGGATCTGGCAAACAAGTATGCGAAAAACGCGAAAGTACGAGCCAGATGAGGACAAATCCCAGACCTACCCGAGACATAACGGGCGTTATCCTCTAAAATATTAATCGCAACCAGTTTAATTTACTGTTTCGGTGTGGAACCTCATTACAACGGGATCCCGACCAGAAAAAGCCCAGGATCTGGCCAACAAGTATCCGAAAAACGCAAAAGTATGTGCCAGATGATAGCAAATACCAGAACTAACCCAGACATAACCAGCGTTATCCTCTAAAATACTTATCGGAACCAGCTTCTACTGACTGTTTCAGTGTGGTACCACATTACTACGTGATCCAAACCAGAAAAAGGCCAGGATCTGGCCAACATGTATGCGAAAAACTCGAAGGTATGTGCCAGATGTTGGTAAATACCAGAACTAACCCAGGCATAACCAGCGTTATCCTCTAAAATACTTATCGGAACCAGCTTCTACTGACTGTTTCAGTGTGGTACCACATTACTACGTGATCCACACCAGAAAAAGCCCAGGATCTGGCCAACAAGTATGCGAAAAACGCGAAAGTATGTGCCAGATGATAGCAAATACCAGAACTAACCCAGACATAACCAGCGTTATCCTCTAAAATACTTATCGGAACCAGCTTCTATTGACTGTTTCAGTGTGGTACCACATTACTACGTGATCCAAACCAGAAAAAGGCCAGGATCTGGCCAACAAGTACGCGGAAAATGCGAAGGTACGAGCCAGATGAGGGCACATACCAGACCTAACCCAGACATAACGGGCGTTATCCTCTAAAATATTAATCGGACCCAGGTTTAATTGACTGTTTCCGTGTGGTACCACATTACTACGTGATCCAAACCAGAAAAAGCCCAGGATCAGGCCAACAAGTATGCGAAAAACTCGAAGGTATGTGCCAGATGATGGCAAATACCAGAACTAACCCAGGCATAACCAGCGTTATCCTCTAAAATACTTATCGGAACTAGCTTCTACTGACTGTTTCAGTGTGGAACCACATTACTACGTGATCCACACCTGAAAAAGCCCAGGATCTGGCGAACAAGTATGCGAAAAACGCGAAAGTATGTGCCAGATGATAGCAAATACCAGAACTAACCCAGACATAACCAGCGTTATCCTCTAAAATACGTATCGGAACCAGCTTCTATTGACTGTTTCAGTGTGGTACCACATTAGTACGTGATCCAAACCAGAAAAGGGCCAGGATCTGGCCAACAAGTGTGCGAAAAACGCGAAACTATGACCCAGATGATTGCAAATACCAGAACTGACACAGACATAACCATCGTCATCCTCTAAAATACTAATCGGAACCAGCTTTTACTGACTGTTTCAGTGTGGTACCACATTACTACGTGATCCACACCAGAAAATGCCCAGGATCTGGCCAACAAGTATGCGAAAAACGCGAAAGTACGAGCCAGATGAGGACAAATCCCAGACCTACCCGAGACATAACGGGCGTTATCCTCTAAAATATTAATCGCAACCAGTTTAATTTACTGTTTCGGTGTGGAACCTCATTACAACGGGATCCAGACCAGAAAAAACCCAGGATCTGGCCAACAAGTATGCGAAAAACGCGAAAGTATGAGCCAGATGATTGCAAATACCAGAACTAACAGAGACATAACCAGCGTTATCCTCTAAAATACTAATCGGAACCAGCTTTTATTGACTGTTTCAGTCTGGTACCACATTACTACGGGATCCAAACCAGAAAAATCCCAGGATCTGGCCAGCAACTATGCGAAAAACGCGAAAGGACGAGCTAGATGAGGGCAAATACCAGACCTAACCGAGACATAACCGGCGGTATCCTCTAAAATATTAATCGCAACCAGGTTTAATTGACTCTTTTAGTGTGGTCCCACATTACTACTTGGTCCAAGCCAGAAAAAGGCCAGGATCTGGCCAAGTATGCGAAAAATGCGAAAGTTCGAGCCAGATGAGGGCAAATACCAGACCTAACCCAGACATAACCGGCGTTATCCTCTAAAATATTAATCGGACCCAGGTTTAATTGACTGTTTCCGTGTGGTACCACATAACTACGTGATCCAAACCAGAAAAAGCCCAGGACCAGGCCAACAAGTATGCGAAAAACTCGAAGGTATGTGCCAGATGATGGCAAATACCAGAACTAACCCAGACATAACCAGCGTTATCCTCTAAAATACTTATCGGAACCAGCTTCTACTGACTGTTTCAGTGTGGTACCACATTACTACGTGATCCACACCAGAAAAAGCCCAGGATCTGGCCAACAAGTATGCGAAAAACGCGAAAGTATGTGCCAGATGATAGCAAATACCAGAACTAACCCAGACATAACCAGCGATATCCCCTAAAATACTAATCGGAACCAGCTTTTATTGACAGTGTGGTACCACATTACTTCGTGGTCCAAACCAGAAAAAGGCCAGGATCTGGCCAAAAAGTATGCGAAAAATGCGAAAGTACGAGCCAGATGATTGCTAATACCAGAAATAAACTCAAACGTAACCAGCGTTATCCTCCAAACTATTAATCGGTACCAGCTTTTATTAACTGTTTCTGTGTGATACCACAGTACTTCGTGGTCCAAACCAGAAAAAGGCCAGGATCTGCCCAACAATTATGCGAAAAATGCGAAAGTATGTGCCTGGCGATTGCAAATACCAGAACTGACCCAAGCGTAACCAGCGTTATCCTCCAAAATATTAATCGCAACCAGGTTTAATTGACCGTTTCGGTGTGGAACCACATTACTACGTGGTCCAAGCCAGAAAAAGGCCAGGATCTGAACAACAGGTATGCGAAAAATGCGAAAGTATGAGCCAGAAGATTGCAAATACCGGAACTAACCCAGACATAACCAGCGTTATCCTCTAAAATATTATTCGCAACCAGGGTTAATTGACTGTTTCGGTGTGGTACCACATTACTACGTGGTCCAAGCCAGAAAAAGGCCAGGATCTGGCCAGAAAGTATGCGAGAAATGCGAAAGTACGAGCCAGATGATTGCAAATCCCAAACCTAAGAGAGACATAACCGGCGTTAACCTCTAAAATATTAATCGCAACCAGGTTTAATTGACTGTTTCGATGCGGAATCACATTACGACGGGGTCCAAGCCACAAAACACCCGAGATCTGGCCAACAAGTACATGAAAATTGCGAAAGTATGAGCCAGATGAGGGCAAATACCAGACCTAACCCAGAAATAACCGGCGTTATCCTCTAAAATATTATTCGAAACCAGGTTTAATTGACAGTTTCAGTGTGGTACCACATGACTACGTGGTCGAAGCCAGAAGGAAGCCAGGATCTGCCCAACAAGTATGCGAAAAACGCGAAAGTACGAGCCAGATGATTGCTAATACCAGAACTAACACAAACGTAACCAGCGTTATCCTCCAAACTATTAATCGGAACCAGCTTTTATTGTCTGTTTCAGTGTGATACCACATTACTACGTGATCCAAACCAGAAAAAACCCGGGATCTGCCCAACAAGTATGCGAAAAACGCGAAAGTATGAGCCAGAAGATTGCAAATACCGGAACTAACCCAGACATAACCAGCGTTATCCTCTAAAATATTATTCGCAACCAGGGTTAATTGACTGTTTCGGTGTGGTACCGCATTACTACGTGGTCCAAGCCAGAAAAAGGCCAGGATCTGAACAACAGGTATGCGAAAAATGCGAAAGTACGAGCCAGATGATTGCAAATCCCAAACCTAACCGAGACATAACCGGCGTTAACCTCTAAAATATTAATCGCAACCAGGTTTGATTGACTGTTTCGGTGTGGTACCGCATTACTACGTGGTCCAAACCAGAAAAAGGCCAGGATCTGAACAACAGGTATGCGAAAAATGCGAAAGTACGAGCCAGATGATTGCTAATACCAGAACTAACCCAAACGTAACCAGCGTTATCCTCCAAACTATTAATCGGAACCAGCTTTTATTGACTGTTTCAGTGTGATACCACATTACTACGTGATCCAAACCAGGAAAAACCCGGGATCTGCCCAACAAGTATGCGAAAAACGCGAAAGTATGAGCCAGATGATTGCAAATACCAGAACTAACCCAGACATAACCAGCGATATCCACTAAAATACTAATCGGAACCAGCTTTTATTGACAGTGTGGTACCACATTACTTCGTGGTCCAAACCAGAAAAAGGCCAGGATCTGGCCAAAAAGTATGCGAAAAATGCGAAAGTACGAGCCAGATGATTGCTAATACCAGAACTAACTCAAACGTAACCAGCGTTATCCTCCAAACTATTAATCGGAACCAGCTTTTATTAACTGTTTCTGTGTGATACCACAGTACTACGTGATCCAAACCAGAAAAAACCCGGGATCTGCCCAACAAGTATGCGAAAAACGAGAAAGAATGAGCCAGATGGTTGCAAATACCAGAACTAACCCAGACATAAACAGCGTTATCCTCCAAAATATTAATCGCAAAAAGGTTTAGTTGACTGTTTCGGTGTGGTACCGCATTACTACGTGATCCAAACCAGAAATATCCCAGGATCTGGCCAACAATTATGCGAAAAATGCGAAAGTATGTGCCTGGCGATTGCAAATACCGGATCTAACCCAGACATAACCAGCGTTATCCTCCAAAATATTAATCGCAACCAGGTTTAATTGACCGTTTCGGTGTGGAACCACATTACTACGTGGTCCAAGCCAGAAAAAGGCCAGGATCTGGCCAGAAAGTATGCGAGAAATGCGAAAGTACGAGCCAGATGATTGCAAATCCCAAACCTAACCGAGACATAACCGGCGTTAACCTCTAAAATATTAATCGCAACCAGGTTTGATTGACTGTTTCGGTGTGGTACCGCATTACTACGTGGTCCAAGCCAGAAAAAGGCCAGGATCTGAACAACAGGTATGCGAAAAATGCGAAAGTACTAGCCAGATGATTGCTAATACCAGAACTAACCCAAACGTAACCAGCGTTATCCTCCAAACTATTAATCGGAACCAGCTTTTATTGACTGTTTCAGTGTGATACCACATTACTACGTGATCCAAACCAGGAAAAACCCGGGATCTGCCCAACAAGTATGCGAAAAACGCGAAAGTATAAGCCAGTTAATTGCAAATACCAGACCTAACCTAGACATAACCGGCGTTATCCTCTAAAATATTAATCGCAACCAGGTATAACTGACTGTTTCGGTGTGGCACCACATTACTACTTGGTCCAAGCCGGAAAAAGGCCAGGATCTGGCCAACAAGTATGCGAAAAGTGCGAAAGTACGAGCCAGATGAGGGGATATCCCAGACCTAACCGAGACATAACCGGCGTTATTCTCTAAAATATTAATCGCTACCGGCTTTAATTGACTGTTTCGGTGTGGTACCGCATTACTACGTGATCCAAACCAGAAAGAGGCCAGGATCTGGCCAACAAGTATGCGAAAAATGCGAAAGTTCGAGCCAGATGAGGGCAAATACCAGACCTAACCAAGACGTAACCGGCGTTATCCTCTAAAATATTAATCGCAAAAAGGTTTAGTTGACTGTTTCGGTGTGGTACCGCATTACTACGTGATCCAAACCAGAAATATCCCAGGATCTGGCCAACAAGTATGCGAAAAATGCGAAAGTATGTGCCTGGCGATTGCAAACACCAGAACAAACCCAAGCATAACCAGCGTTATCCTCCAAAATATTAATCGCAACCGGGTTTAATTGTCTGTTTCGGCGTGGAACCACATTACTACGTGATCCAAACCTGAAGAAACCCAGGATCTGGCCAACAAGTATGCGAAAAATGCGAAAGTACGAGCCAGATGTGTGCAAATACCAGACCTAACCCAGACGTAACCGGCGTTATCCTCCAAAATATTAATCGCAAAAAGGTTTAGTTGACTGTTTCAGTGTGGTACCGCATCACTACGTGATCCAAACCAGAAATATCCCAGGATCTGGCCAACAAGTGTGCGTAATACGCGAAAGTATGAGCCAGATGTGTGCAAATACCAGACCTAACCCAGACGTAACCGGCGTTATCCTTCAAAATAGTAATCGCAACCAGTTTTAATTGACAGTTTCGGTGTGGTACCGCGTTACTACGTGATCCAAACCAGAAAAAAGCCAGGATCTGGCCAACAAGTATGCGAAAAATGCGAAAGTACGAGCCAGATAAGGGCAAATACCAGACCTAACCCAGACATAACCGGCGTTATCCTCTAAAATATTAATCGGACACAGGTTTAATTGACTGTTTCAGTGTGGTACCGCGTTACTACGTGACCCAAACCAGAAAAAAGCCAGGATCTGGCCAACAAGTATGCGAAAAATGCGAAAGTACGAGCCAGATGAGGGCAAATACCAGACCTAACCCAGACATAACCGGCGTTATCTTCTAAAATATTAATCGGACCCAGGTTTAATTGACTGTTTCAGTGTGGTACCACTTTACTACGTGCTCCAAGCCAGACAAAGGCCAGGATCTGGCCAACAAGTATGCGAAAAATGCGAAAGTTCGAGCCAGATGAGGGCAAATACCAGACCTAACCGAGACATAACCGGCGGTATCCTCTAAAATATTAATCGCAACCAGGTTTAATTGACTCTTTTAGTGTGGTCCCACATTACTACTTGGTCCAAGCCAGAAAAAGGCCAGGATCTGGCCAAGTATGCGATAAATGCGAAAGTTCGAGCCAGATGAGGGCAAATACCAGGCCTAACCCAGACATAACCGGCGTTATCCTCTAAAATATTAATCGGACCCAGGTTTAATTGACTGTTTCAGTCTGGTTCCACTTTACTACGTGCTCCAAGCCAGACAAAGGCCAGGATCTGGCCAACAAGTATGCGAAAAATGCGAAAGTTCGAGCCAGATGAGGGCAAATACCAGACCTAACCGAGACATAACCGGCGGTATCCTCTAAAATATTAATCGCAACCAGGTTTAATTGACTCTCTTAGTGTGGTCCCACATTACTACTTGGTCCAAGCCAGAAAAAGGCCAGGATCTGGCCAAGTATGCGAAAAATGCGGAAGTTCGAGCCAGATGAGGGCAAATACCAGACCTAACCCAGACATAACCGGCGTTATCCTCTAAAATATTAATCGGACCCAGGTTTAATTGACTGTTTCAGTGTGGTACCACATTACTACGTGATCCACACCAGAAAAAGCCCAGGATCTGGCCAACAAGTATGCGAAAAACGCGAAAGTATGTGCCAGATGATCGCAAATACCAGAACTAACCCAGACATAACCAGCGATATCCTCTAAAATACTAATCGGAACCAGCTTTTATTGACAGTGTGGTACCACATTACTTCGTGGTCCAAACCAGAAAAAGGCCAGGATCTGGCCAAAAAGTATGCGAAAAATGCGAAAGTACGAGCCAGATGATTGCTAATACCAGAACTAACTCAAACGTAACCAGCGTTATCCTCCAAACTATTAATCGGAACCAGCTTTTATTAACTGTTTCTGTGTGATACCACAGTACTACGTGATCCAAACCAGAAAAAACCCGGGATCTGCCCAACAAGTATGCGAAAACCGAGAAAGAATGAGCCAGATGGTTGCAAATACCAGAACTAACCCAGACATAAACAGCGTTATCCTCCAAAATATTAATCGCAAAAAGGTTTAGTTGACTGTTTCGGTGTGGTACCGCATTACTACGTGATCCAAACCAGAAATATCCCAGGATCTGGCCAACAATTATGCGAAAAATGCGAAAGTATGTGCCTGGCGATTGCAAATACCAGAACTGACCCAAGCGTAACCAGCGTTATCCTCCAAAATATTAATCGCAACCAGGTTTAATTGACCGTTTCGGTGTGGAACCACATTACTACGGGATCCAAATCTGAAGAAACCCAGGATCTGGCCAACAAGTATGCGAAAAATGCGAAAGTCCGAGCCAGATGAGGGCAAATACCAGACCTAACCAAGACGTAACCGGCGTTATCGTCTAAAATATTAATCGCAAAAAGGTTTAGTTGACTGTTTCAGTGTGGTACCGCATTACTACGTGATCGAAACCAGAAATATCCCAGGATCTGGCCAACAAGTGTGCGTAATACGCGAAAGTATGAGCCAGATGATTGCTAATACCAGAACTAACACAAACGTAACCAGCGTTATCCTCCAAACTATTAATCGGAACCAGCTTTTATTGTCTGTTTCAGTGTGATACCACATTACTACGTGATCCAAACCAGAAAAAACCCGGGATCTGCCCAACAAGTATGCGAAAAACGCGAAAGAATGAGCCAGAAGATTGCAAATACCGGAACTAACCCAGACATAACCAGCGTTATCCTCTAAAATATTATTCGCAACCAGGGTTAATTGACTGTTTCGGTGTGGTACCACATTACTACGTGGTCCAAGCCAGAAAAAGGCCGGGATCTGGCCAAAAAGTATGCGAGAAATGCGAAAGTACGAGCCAGATGATTGCAAATCCCAAACCTAACCGAGACATAACCGGCGTTAACCTCTAAAATATTAATCGCAACCAGGTTTGATTGACTGTTTCGGTGTGGTACCGCATTACTACGTGGTCCAAGCCAGAAAAAGGCCAGGATCTGAACAACAGGTATGCGAAAAATGCGAAAGTACGAGCCAGATGATTGCTAATACCAGAACTAACCCAAACGTAACCAGCGTTATCCTCCAAACTATTAATCGGAACCAGCTTTTATTGACTGTTTCAGTGTGATACCACATTACTACGTGATCCAAACCAGGAAAAACCCGGGATCTGCCCAACAAGTATGCGAAAAACGCGAAAGTATAAGCCAGTTAATTGCAAATACCAGACCTAACCTAGACATAACCGGCGTTATCCTCTAAAATATTAATCGCAACCAGGTATAACTGACAGTTTCGGTGTGGCACCACATTACTACTTGGTCCAAGCCGGAAAAAGGCCAGGATCTGGCCAACAAGTATGCGAAAAGTGCGAAAGTACGAGCCAGATGAGGGGATATCCCAGACCTAACCGAGACATAACCGGCGTTATCCTCTAAAATATTAATCGCTACCGGCTTTAATTGACTGTTTCGGTGTGGTACCGCATTACTACGTGATCCAAACCAGAAAGAGGCCAGGATCTGGCCAACAAGTATGCGAAAAATGCGAAAGTTCGAGCCAGATGAGGGCAAATACCAGACCTAACCAAGACGTAACCGGCGTTATCCTCTAAAATATTAATCGCAAAAAGGTTTAGTTGACTGTTTCGGTGTGGTACCGCATTACTACGTGATCCAAACCAGAAATATCCCAGGATCTGGCCAACAAGTATGCGAAAAATACGAAAGTATGTGCCTGGCGATTGCAAACACCAGAACAAACCCAAGCATAACCAGCGTTATCCTCCAAAATATTAATCGCAACCGGGTTTAATTGTCTGTTTCGGTGTGGAACCACATTACTACGTGATCCAAACCTGAAGAAACCCAGGATCTGGCCAACAAGTATGCGAAAAATGCGAAAGTACGAGCCAGATGTGTGCAAATACCAGACCTAACCCAGACGTAACCGGCGTTATCCTCCAAAATATTAATCGCAAAAAGGTTTAGTTGACTGTTTCAGTGTGGTACCGCATCACTACGTGATCCAAACCAGAAATATCCCAGGATCTGGCCAACAAGTGTGCGTAATACGCGAAAGTATGAGCCAGATGTGTGCAAATACCAGACCTAACCCAGACGTAACCGGCGTTATCCTTCAAAATAGTAATCGCAACCAGTTTTAATTGACAGTTTCGGTGTGGTACCGCGTTACTACGTGATCCAAACCAGAAAAAAGCCAGGATCTGGCCAACAAGTATGCGAAAAATGCGAAAGTACGAGCCAGATAAGGGCTAATACCAGACCTAACCCAGACATAACCGGCGTTATCCTCTAAAATATTAATCGGACACAGGTTTAATTGACTGTTTCAGTGTGGTACCGCGTTACTACGTGACCCAAACCAGAAAAAAGCCAGGATCTGGCCAACAAGTATGCGAAAAATGCGAAAGTACGAGCCAGATGAGGGCAAATACCAGACCTAACCCAGACATAACCGGCGTTATCTTCTAAAATATTAATCGGACCCAGGTTTAATTGACTGTTTCAGTGTGGTACCACTTTACTACGTGCTCCAAGCCAGACAAAGGCCAGGATCTGGCCAACAAGTATGCGAAAAATGCGAAAGTTCGAGCCAGATGAGGGCAAATACCAGACCTAACCGAGACATAACCGGCGGTATCCTCTAAAATATTAATCGCAACCAGGTTTAATTGACTCTTTTAGTGTGGTCCCACATTACTACTTGGTCCAAGCCAGAAAAAGGCCAGGATCTGGCCAAGTATGCGATAAATGCGAAAGTTCGAGCCAGATGAGGGCAAATACCAGACCTAACCCAGACATAACCGGCGTTATCCTCTAAAATATTAATCGGACCCAGGTTTAATTGACTGTTTCAGTGTGGTTCCACTTTACTACGTGCTCCAAGCCAGACAAAGGCCAGGATCTGGCCAACAAGTATGCGAAAAATGCGAAAGTTCGAGCCAGATGAGGGCAAATACCAGACCTAACCGAGACATAACCGGCGGTATCCTCTAAAATATTAATCGCAACCAGGTATAATTGACTCTCTTAGTGTGGTCCCACATTACTACTTGGTCCAAGCCAGAAAAAGGCCAGGATCTGGCCAAGTATGCGAAAAATGTGGAAGTTCGAGCCAGATGAGGGCAAATACCAGACCTAACCCAGACATAACCGGCGTTATCCTCTAAAATATTAATCGGACCCAGGTTTAATTGACTGTTTCCGTGTGGTACCACATTACTACGTGATCCAAACCAGAAAAAGCCCAGGACCAGGCCAACAAGTATGCGAAAAACTCGAAGGTATGTGCCAGATGATGGCAAATACCAGAACTAACACAGACATAACCAGCGTTATCCTCTAAAATACTTATCGGAATCAGCTTCTACTGACTGTTTCAGTGTGGTACCACATTACTACGTGATCCACACCAGAAAAAGCCCAGGATCTGGCCAACAAGTATGCGAAAAACGCGAAAGTATGTGCCAGATGATAGCAAATACCAGAACTAACCCAGACATAACCAGCGATATCCTCTAAAATACTAATCGGAACCAGCTTTTATTGACAGTGTGGTACCACATTACTTCGTGGTCCAAACCAAAAAAAGGCCAGGATCTGGCCAAAAAGTATGCGAAAAATGCGAAAGTACGAGCCAGATGATTGCTAATACCAGAACTAACTCAAACGTAACCAGCGTTATCCTCCAAACTATTAATCGGAACCAGCTTTTATTAACTGTTTCTGTGTGATACCACAGTACTACGTGATCCAAACCAGAAAAAACCCGGGATCTGCCCAACAAGTATGCGAAAAACGAGAAAGAATGAGCCAGATGGTTGCAAATACCAGAACTAACCCAGACATAAACAGCGTTATCCTCCAAAATATTAATCGCAAAAAGGTTTAGTTGACTGTTTCGGTGTGGTACCGCATTACTACGTGATCCAAACCAGAAATATCCCAGGATCTGGCCAACAATTATGCGAAAAATGCGAAAGTATGTGCCTGGCGATTGCAAATACCAGAACTGACCCAAGCGTAACCAGCGTTATCCTCCAAAATATTAATCGCAACCAGGTTTAATTGACCGTTTCGGTGTGGAACCACATTACTACGGGATCCAAATCTGAAGAAACCCAGGATCTGGCCAACAAGTATGCGAAAAATGCGAAAGTTCGAGCCAGATGAGGGCAAATACCAGACCTAACCAAGACGTAACCGGCGTTATCGTCTAAAATATTAATCGCAAAAAGGTTTAGTTGACTGTTTCAGTGTGGTACCGCATTACTACGTGATCCAAACCAGAAATATCCCAGGATCTGGCCAACAAGTGTGCGTAATACGCGAAAGTATGAGCCAGATGATTGCTAATACCAGAACTAACACAAACGTAACCAGCGTTATCCTCCAAACTATTAATCGGAACCAGCTTTTATTGTCTGTTTCAGTGTGATACCACATTACTACGTGATCCAAACCAGAAAAAACCCGGGATCTGCCCAACAAGTATGCGAAAAACGCGAAAGTATGAGCCAGATGATTGCTAATACCAGAACTAACACAAACGTAACCGGCGTTATCCTCCAAAATAGTAATCGCAACCAGGTTTAATTGACAGTTTCGGTGTGGTACCGCGTTACTACGTGATCGAAACCAGAAAAAAGCCAGAATCTGGCCAACAACTATGCGAAAAATGCGAAAGTACGAGCCAGATGTGTGCCAATACCAGACCTAACCCAGACGTAACCGGCGTTATCCTTCAAAATAGTAATCGCAACCAGTTTTAATTGACAGTTTCGGTGTGGTACCGCGTTACTACGTGATACAAACAAGAAAAAAGCCAGGATCTGGCCAACAAGTATGCGAAAAATGCGAAAGTACGAGCCAGATAAGGGCAAATACCAGACCTAACCCAGACATAACCGGCGTTATCCTCTAAAATATTAATCGGACACAGGTTTAATTGACTGTTTCAGTGTGGTACCGCGTTACTACGTGACCCAAACCAGAAAAAAGCCAGGATCTGGCCAACAAGTATGCGAAAAATGCGAAAGTACGAGCCAGATGAGGTCAAATACCAGACCTAACCCAGACATAACCGGCGTTATCTTCTAAAATATTAATCGGACCCAGGTTTAATTGACTGTTTCAGTGTGGTACCACTTTACTACGTGCTCCAAGCCAGACAAAGGCCAGGATCTGGCCAACAAGTATGCGAAAAATGCGAAAGTTCGAGCCAGATGAGGGCAAATACCAGACCTAACCGAGACATAACCGGCGGTATCCTCTAAAATATTAATCGCAACCAGGTTTAATTGACTCTTTTAGTGTGGCCCCACATTATTACTTGGTCCAAGCCAGAAAAAGGCCAGGATCTGGCCAAGTATGCGAAAAATGCGAAAGTTCGAGCCAGATGAGGGCAAATACCAGACCTAACCCAGACATAACCGGCGTTATCCTCTAAAATATTAATCGGACCCAGGTTTAATTGACTGTTTCCGTGTGGTACCACATTACTACGTGATCCAAACCAGAAAAAGCCCAGGACCAGGCCAACAAGTATGCGAAAAACTCGAAGGTATGTGCCAGATGATGGCAAATACCAGAACTAACCCAGACATAACCAGCGTTATCCTCTAAAATACTTATCGGAACCAGCTTCTACTGACTGTTTCAGTGTGGTACCACATTACTACGTGATCCACACCAGAAAAAGCCCAGGATCTGGCCAACAAGTATGCGAAAAACGCGAAAGTATGTGCCAGATGATAGCAAATACCAGAACTAACCCAGACATAACCAGCGATATCCTCTAAAATACTAATCGGAACCAGCTTTTATTGACAGTGTGGTACCACATTACTTCGTGGTCCAAACCAGAAAAAGGCCAGGATCTGGCCAAAAAGTATGCGAAAAATGCGAAAGTACGAGCCAGATGATTGCTAATACCAGAACTAACTCAAACGTAACCAGCGTTATCCTCCAAACTATTAATCGGAACCAGCTTTTATTAACTGTTTCAGTGTGATACCATAGTACTACGTGATCCAAACCAGAAAAAACCCGGGATCTGCCCAACAAGTATGCGAAAAACGAGAAAGAATGAGCCAGATGGTTGCAAATACCAGAACTAACCCAGACATAACCAGCGTTATCCCCCAAAATATTAATCGCAAAAAGGTTTAGTTGACTGTTTCGGTGTGGTACCGCATTACTACGTGATCCAAACCAGAAATATCCCAGGATCTGGCCAACAATTATGCGAAAAATGCGAAAGTATGTGCCTGGCGATTGCAAATACCAGAACTGACCCAAGCATAACCAGCGTTATCCTCCAAAATATTAATCGCAACCAGGTTTAATTGACCGTTTCGGTGTGGAACCACATTACTACGGGATCCAAACCTGAAGAAACCCAGGATCTGGCCAACAAGTATGCGAAAAATGCGAAAGTATGTGCCTGATGATTGCAAATACCAGAACTAACCCAAACATAACCAGCGTTATCCTCCAAAATATTAATCGCAACCAGGTTTAATTGACTGTTTCGATGTGGGACCACATTACGAAGGGGTCCAAGCCACAAAACACCCGAGATCTGGCCAACAAGTACATGAAAATTGCGAAAGTATGAGCCAGATGAGGGCAAATACAAGACCTAACCCAGACATAACCGGCGTTATCCTCTAAAATATTATTCGAACCCAGGTTTAATTGACAGTTTCAGTGTGGTACCACATTACTACGTGGTCCATGCCAGAAGGAAGCCAGGATCTGCCCAACAAGTATGCGAAAAACGAGAAAGTATGAGCCAGAAGATTGCAAATACCGGAACTAACCCAGACATAACCAGCGTTATCCTCTAAAATATTATCCGCAACCAGGGTTAATTGACTGTTTCGGTGTGGTACCACATTACTACGTGGTCCAAGCCAGAAAAAGGCCAGGATCTGAACAACAGGTATGCGAAAAATGCGAAAGTATGAACCAGAAGATTGCAAATACCGGAACTAACCCAGACATAACCAGCGTTATCCTCTAAAATATTATTCGCAACCAGGGATAACTGACTGTTTCGGTGTGGTACCACATTACTACTTGGTCCAAGCCGGAAAAAGGCCAGGATCTGGCCAACAAGTATGTGAAATGTGCGAAAGTACGAGCCAGATGAGGGGATAACCCAGACCTAACCGAGACATAACCGGCGTTATCCTCTAAAATATTAATCGGACCCAGGTTTAATTGACTGTTTCCGTGTGGTACCACATTACTACGTGATCCAAACCAGAAAAAGCCCAGGACCAGGCCAACAAGTATGCGAAAAACTCGAAGGTATGTGCCAGATGATGGCAAATACCAGAACTAACCCAGACATAACCAGCGTTATCCTCTAAAATACTTATCGGAACCAGCTTCTACTGACTGTTTCAGTGTGGTACCACATTACTACGTGATCCACACCAGAAAAAGCCCAGGATTTGGCCAACAAGTATGCGAAAAACGCGAAAGTATGTGCCAGATGATAGCAAATACCAGAACTAACCCAGACATAACCAGCGATATCCCCTAAAATACTAATCGGAACCAGCTTTTATTGACAGTGTGGTACCACATTACTTCGTGGTCCAAACCAGAAAAAGGCCAGGATCTGGCCAAAAAGTATGCGAAAAATGCGAAAGTACGAGCCAGATGATTGCTAATACCAGAAATAAACTCAAACGTAACCAGCGTTATCCTCCAAACTATTAATCGGTACCAGCTTTTATTAACTGTTTCTGTGTGATACCACAGTACTACGTGATCCAAACCAGAAAAAACCCGGGATCTGCCCAACAAGTATGCGAAAAACGAGAAAGAATGAGCCAGATGGTTGCAAATACCAGAACTAACCCAGACATAACCAGCGTTATCCTCCAAAATATTAATCGCAAAAAGGTTTAGTTGACTGTTTCGGTGTGGTACCGCATTACTACGTGATCCAAACCAGAAATATCCCAGGATCTGGCCAACAATTATGCGAAAAATGCGAAAGTATGTGCCTGGCGATTGCAAATACCAGAACTGACCCAAGCGTAACCAGCGTTATCCTCCAAAATATTAATCGCAACCAGGTTTAATTGACCGTTTCGGTGTGGAACCACATTACTACGGGATCCAAACCTGAGGAAACCCAGGATCTGGCCAACAAGTATGCGAAAAACGCGAAAGTATGAGCCAGATGATTGTAAATACCAGACCTAACCGAGACATAACCGGCGTTATCCTCTAAAATATTAATCGCAACCAGGGTTTGTTTGACTGTTTCGGTGTGGTACCGCATTACTACGTGATGCAAACCAGAAATATCCCAGGATCTGGCCAACAAGTATGCGAAAAATGCGAAAGTATGTGCCTGATGATTGCAAATACCAGAACTAACCCAAACATAACCAGCGTTATCCTCCAAAATATTAATCGCAACCAGGTTTAATTGACTGTTTCGATGTGGGACCACATTACGAAGGGGTCCAAGCCACAAAACACCCGAGATCTGGCCAACAAGTACATGAAAATTGCGAAAGTATGAGCCAGATGAGGGCAAATACCAGACCTAACCCAGACATAACCGGCGTTATCCTCTTAAATATTATTCGAAACCAGGTTTAATTGACAGTTTCAGTGTGGTACCACATTACTACGTGGTCCATGCCAGAAGGAAGCCAGGATCTGCCCAACAAGTATGCGAAAAACGAGGAAGTATGAGCCAGAAGATTGCAAATACCGGAACTAACCCAGACTTAACCAGCGTTATCCTCTAAAATATTATCCGCAACCAGGGTTAATTGACTGTTTCGGTGTGGTACCACATTACTACGTGGTCCAAGCCAGAAAAAGGCCAGGATCTGAACAACAGGTATGCGAAAAATGCGAAAGTATGAGCCAGAAGATTGCAAATACCGGAACTAACCCAGACATAACCAGCGTTATCCTCTAAAATATTATTCGCAACCAGGGTTAATTGACTGTTTCGGTGTGGTACCACATTACTACGTGGTCCAAGCCAGAAAAAGGCCGGGATCTGGCCAAAAAGTATGCGAGAAATGCGAAAGTACGAGCCAGATGATTGCTAATACCAGAACTAACACAAACGTAACCAGCGTTATCCTCCAAACTATTAATCGGAACCAGCTTTTATTGTCTGTTTCAGTGTGATACCACATTACTACGTGATCCAAACCAGAAAAAACCCGGGATCTGCCCAACAAGTATGCGAAAAACGCGAAAGTATGAGCCAGAAGATTGCAAATACCGGAACTAACCCAGACATAACCAGCGTTATCCTCTAAAATATTATTCGCAACCAGGGTTAATTGACTGTTTCGGTGTGGTACCACATTACTACGTGGTCCAAGCCAGAAAAAGGCCGGGATCTGGCCAAAAAGTATGCGAGAAATACGAAAGTACGAGCCAGATGATTGCAAATCCCAAACCTAACCGAGACATAACCGGCGTTAACCTCTAAAATATTAATCGCAACCAGGTTTGATTGACTGTTTCGGTGTGGTACCGCATTACTACGTGGTCCAAGCCAGAAAAAGGCCAGGATCTGAACAACAGGTATGCGAAAAATGCGAAAGTACGAGCCAGATGATTGCTAATACCAGAACTAACCCAAACGTAACCAGCGTTATCCTCCAAACTATTAATCGGAACCAGCTTTTATTGACTGTTTCAGTGTGATACCACATTACTACGTGATCCAAACCAGGAAAAACCCGGGATCTGCCCAACAAGTATGCGAAAAACGCGAAAGTACAAGCCAGTTAATTGCAAATACCAGACCTAACCTAGACATAACCGGCGTTATCCTCTAAAATATTAATCGCAACCAGGTATAACTGACTGTTTCGGTGTGGCACCACATTACTACTTGGTCCAAGCCGGAAAAAGGCCAGGATCTGGCCAACAAGTATGCGAAAAGTGCGAAAGTACGAGCCAGATGAGGGGATATCCCAGACCTAACCGAGACATAACCGGCGTTATCCTCTAAAATATTAATCGCTACCGGCTTTAATTGACTGTTTCGGTGTGGTACCGCATTACTACGTGATCCAAACCAGAAAGAGGCCAGGATCTGGGCAACAAGTATGCGAAAAATGCGAAAGTTCGAGCCAGATGAGGGCAAATACCAGACCTAACCAAGACGTAACCGGCGTTATCCTCTAAAATATTAATCGCAAAAAGGTTTAGTTGACTGTTTCGGTGTGGTACCGCATTACTACGTGATCCAAACCAGAAATATCCCAGGATCTGGCCAACAAGTATGCGAAAAATGCGAAAGTATGTGCCTGGCGATTGCAAACACCAGAACAAACCCAAGCATAACCAGCGTTATCCTCCAAAATATTAATCGCAACCGGGTTTAATTGTCTGTTTCGGTGTGGAACCACATTACTACGTGATCCAAACCTGAAGAAACCCAGGATCTGGCCAACAAGTATGCGAAAAATGCGAAAGTACGAGCCAGATGTGTGCAAATACCAGACCTAACCCAGACGTAACCGGCGTTATCCTCCAAAATATTAATCGCAAAAAGGTTTAGTTGACTGTTTCAGTGTGGTACCGCATCACTACGTGATCCAAACCAGAAATATCCCAGGATCTGGCCAACAAGTGTGCGTAATACGCGAAAGTATGAGCCAGATGTGTGCAAATACCAGACCTAACCCAGACGTAACCGGCGTTATCCTTCAAAATAGTAATCGCAACCAGTTTTAATTGACAGTTTCGGTGTGGTACCGCGTTACTACGTGATCCAAACCAGAAAAAAGCCAGGATCTGGCCAACAAGTATGAGAAAAATGCGAAAGTTCGAGCCAGATGAGGGCAAATACCAGACCTAACCCAGACATAACCGGCGTTATCCTCTAAAATATTAATCGGACCCAGGTTTAATTGACTGTTTCAGTGTGGTTCCACTTTACTACGTGCTCCAAGCCAGACAAAGGCCAGGATCTGGCCAACAAGTATGCAAAAAATGCGAAAGTTCGAGCCAGATGAGGGCAAATACCAGACCTAACCGAGACGTAACCGGCGGTATCCTCTAAAATATTAATCGCAACCAGGTTTAATTGACTCTCTTAGTGTGGTCCCACATTACTACTTGGTCCAAGCCAGAAAAAGGCCAGGATCTGGCCAAGTATGCGAAAAATGCGGAAGTTCGAGCCAGATGAGGGCAAATACCAGACCTAACCCAGACATAACCGGCGTTATCCTCTAAAATATTAATCGGACCCAGGTTTAATTGACTGTTTCCGTGTGGTACCACATTACTACGTGATCCAAACCAGAAAAAGCCCAGGACCAGGCCAACAAGTATGCGAAAAACTCGAAGGTATGTGCCAGATGATGGCAAATACCAGAACTAACACAGACATAACCAGCGTTATCCTCTAAAATACTTATCGGAACCAGCTTCTACTGACTGTTTCAGTGTGGTACCACATTACTACGTGATCCACACCAGAAAAAGCCCAGGATCTGGCCAACAAGTATGCGAAAAACGCGAAAGTATGTGCCAGATGATAGCAAATACCAGAACTAACCCAGACATATCCAGCGATATCCTCTAAAATACTAATCGAAACCAGCTTTTATTGACAGTGTGGTACCACATTACTTCGTGGTCCAAACCAGAAAAAGGCCAGGATCTGGCCAAAAAGTATGCGAAAAATGCGAAAGTACGAGCCAGATGATTGCTAATACCAGAACTAACTCAAACGTAACCAGCGTTATCCTCCAAACTATTAATCGGAACCAGCTTTTATTAACTGCTTCTGTGTGATACCACAGTACTACGTGATCCAAACCAGAAAAAACCCGGGATCTGCCCAACAAGTATGCGAAAAACGAGAAAGAATGAGCCAGATGGTTGCAAATACCAGAACTAACCCAGACATAAACAGCGTTATCCTCCAAAATATTAATCGCAAAAAGGTTTAGTTGACTGTTTCGGTGTGGTACCGCATTACTACGTGATCCAAACCAGAAATATCCCAGGATCTGGCCAACAATTATGCGAAAAATGCGAAAGTATGTGCCTGGCGATTGCAAATACCAGAACTGACCCAAGCGTAACCAGCGTTATCCTCCAAAATATTAATCGCAACCAGGTTTAATTGACCGTTTCGGTGTGGAACCACATTACTACGGGATCCAAATCTGAAGAAACCCAGGATCTGGCCAACAAGTATGCGAAAAATGCGAAAGTTCGAGCCAGATGAGGGCAAATACCAGACCTAACCAAGACGTAACCGGCGTTATCGTCTAAAATATTAATCGCAAAAAGGTTTAGTTGACTGTTTCAGTGTGGTACCGCATTACTACGTGATCCAAACCAGAAATATCCCAGGATCTGGCCAACAAGTGTGCGTAATACGCGAAAGTATGAGCCAGATGATTGCAAATACCTGAACTAACACAGACATAACCAGCGTTATCCTCTAAAATACAAATCGGAACCAGCTTTGATTGACTGTTTCGGTGTGGAACCACATTACTAAGGGATCCAAACCTGAAGAAACCCAGGATCTGGCCAACAACTATGCGAAAAATGCGAAAGTACGAGCCAGATGTGTGCCAATACCAGACCTAACCCAGACGTAACCGGCGTTATCCTTCAAAATAGTAATCGTAACCAGTTTTAATTGACAGTTTCGGTGTGGTACCGCGTTACTATGTGATTCAAACCAGAAAAAAGCCAGGATCTGGCCAACAAGTATGCGAAAAATGCGAAAGTACGAGCCAGATAAGGGCAAATACCAGACCTAACCCAGACATAACCGGCGTTATCTTCTAAAATATTAATCGGACCCAGGTTTAATTGACTGTTTCAGTGTGGTACCACTTTACTACGTGCTCCAAGCCAGACAAAGGCCAGGATCTGGCCAACAAGTATGCGAAAAATGCGAAAGTTCGAGCCAGATGAGGGCAAATACCAGACCTAACCGAGACATAACCGGCGGTATCCTCTAAAATATTAATCGCAACCAGGTTTAATTGACTCTTTTAGTGTGGTCCCACATGACTACTTGGTCCAAGCCAGAAAAAGGCCAGGATCTGGCCAAGTATGCGATAAATGCGAAAGTACGAGCCAGATAAGGGCAAATACCAGACCTAACCCAGACATAACCGGCGTTATCCTCCAAAATATTAATCGCAAAAAGGTTTAGTTGACTGTTTCGGTGTGGTACCGCATTACTACGTGATCCAAACCAGAAATATCCCAGGATCTGGCCAACAATTATGCGAAAAATGCGAAAGTATGTGCCTGGCGATTGCAAATACCAGAACTGACCCAAGCGTAACCAGCGTTATCCTCCAAAATATTAATCGCAACCAGGTTTAATTGACCGTTTCGGTGTGGAACCACATTACTACGGGATCCAAACCTGAGGAAACCCAGGATCTGGCCAACAAGTATGCGAAAAACGCGAAAGTATGAGCCAGATGATTGTAAATACCAGACCTAACCGAGACATAACCGGCGTTATCCTCTAAAATATTAATCGCAACCAGGGTTTGTTTGACTGTTTCGGTGTGGTACCGCATTACTACGTGATGCAAACCAGAAATATCCCAGGATCTGGCCAACAAGTATGCGAAAAATGCGAAAGTATGTGCCTGATGATTGCAAATACCAGAACTAACCCAAACATAACCAGCGTTATCCTCCAAAATATTAATCGCAACCAGGTTTAATTGACAGTTTCGATGTGGGACCACATTACGAAGGGGTCCAAGCCACAAAACACCCGAGATCTGGCCAACAAGTACATGAAAATTGCGAAAGTATGAGCCAGATGAGGGCAAATACCAGACCTAACCCAGACATAACCGGCGTTATCCTCTAAAATATTATCCGCAACCAGGGTTAATTGACTGTTTCGGTGTGGTACCACATTACTACGTGGTCCAAGCCAGAAAAAGGCCGGGATCTGGCCAGAAAGTATGCGAGAAATGCGAAAGTACGAGCCAGATGATTGCAAATCCCAAACCTAAGAGAGACATAACCGGCGTTATCCTCTAAAATATTATTCGAACCCAGGTTTAATTGACAGTTTCAGTGTGGTACCACATTACTACGTGGTCCATGCCAGAAGGAAGCCAGGATCTGCCCAACAAGTATGCGAAAAACGAGAAAGTATGAGCCAGAAGATTGCAAATACCGGAACTAACCCAGACATAACCAGCGTTATCCTCTAAAATATTATCCGCAACCAGGGTTAATTGACTGTTTCGGTGTGGTACCACATTACTACGTGGTCCAAGCCAGAAAAAGGCCAGGATCTGAACAACAGGTATGCGAAAAATGCGAAAGTATGAACCAGAAGATTGCAAATACCGGAACTAACCCAGACATAACCAGCGTTATCCTCTAAAATATTATTCGCAACCAGGGTTAACTGACTGTTTCGGTGTGGTACCACATTACTACTTGGTCCAAGCCGGAAAAAGGCCAGGATCTGGCCAACAAGTATGTGAAATGTGCGAAAGTACGAGCCAGATGAGGGGATAACCCAGACCTAACCGAGACATAACCGGCGTTATCCTCTAAAATATTAATCGGACCCAGGTTTAATTGACTGTTTCCGTGTGGTACCACATTACTACGTGATCCAAACCAGAAAAAGCCCAGGACCAGGCCAACAAGTATGCGAAAAACTCGAAGGTATGTGCCAGATGATGGCAAATACCAGAACTAACCCAGACATAACCAGCGTTATCCTCTAAAATACTTATCGGAACCAGCTTCTACTGACTGTTTCAGTGTGGTACCACATTACTACGTGATCCACACCAGAAAAAGCCCAGGATCTGGCCAACAAGTATGCGAAAAACGCGAAAGTATGTGCCAGATGATAGCAAATACCAGAACTAACCCAGACATAACCAGCGATATCCCCTAAAATACTAATCGGAACCAGCTTTTATTGACAGTGTGGTACCACATTACTTCGTGGTCCAAACCAGAAAAAGGCCAGGATCTGGCCAAAAAGTATGCGAAAAATGCGAAAGTACGAGCCAGATGATTGCTAATACCAGAAATAAACTCAAACGTAACCAGCGTTATCCTCCAAACTATTAATCGGTACCAGCTTTTATTAACTGTTTCTGTGTGATACCACAGTACTACGTGATCCAAACCAGAAAAAACCCGGGATCTGCCCAACAAGTATGCGAAAAACGAGAAAGAATGAGCCAGATGGTTGCAAATACCAGAACTAACCCAGACATAACCAGCGTTATCCTCCAAAATATTAATCGCAAAAAGGTTTAGTTGACTGTTTCGGTGTGGTACCGCATTACTACGTGATCCAAACCAGAAATATCCCAGGATCTGGCCAACAATTATGCGAAAAATGCGAAAGTATGTGCCTGGCGATTGCAAATACCAGAACTGACCCAAGCGTAACCAGCGTTATCCTCCAAAATATTAATCGCAACCAGGTTTAATTGACCGTTTCGGTGTGGAACCACATTACTACGGGATCCAAACCTGAGGAAACCCAGGATCTGGCCAACAAGTATGCGAAAAACGCGAAAGTATGAGCCAGATGATTGTAAATACCAGACCTAACCGAGACATAACCGGCGTTATCCTCTAAAATATTAATCGCAACCAGGGTTTGTTTGACTGTTTCGGTGTGGTACCGCATTACTACGTGATGCAAACCAGAAATATCCCAGGATCTGGCCAACAAGTATGCGAAAAATGCGAAAGTATGTGCCTGATGATTGCAAATACCAGAACTAACCCAAACATAACCAGCGTTATCCTCCAAAATATTAATCGCAACCAGGTTTAATTGACTGTTTCGATGTGGGACCACATTACGAAGGGGTCCAAGCCACAAAACACCCGAGATCTGGCCAACAAGTACATGAAAATTGCGAAAGTATGAGCCAGATGAGGGCAAATACCAGACCTAACCCAGACATAACCGGCGTTATCCTCTTAAATATTATTCGAAACCAGGTTTAATTGACAGTTTCAGTGTGGTACCACATTACTACGTGGTCCATGCCAGAAGGAAGCCAGGATCTGCCCAACAAGTATGCGAAAAACGAGGAAGTATGAGCCAGAAGATTGCAAATACCGGAACTAACCCAGACTTAACCAGCGTTATCCTCTAAAATATTATCCGCAACCAGGGTTAATTGACTGTTTCGGTGTGGTACCACATTACTACGTGGTCCAAGCCAGAAAAAGGCCAGGATCTGAACAACAGGTATGCGAAAAATGCGAAAGTATGAGCCAGAAGATTGCAAATACCGGAACTAACCCAGACATAACCAGCGTTATCCTCTAAAATATTATTCGCAACCAGGGTTAATTGACTGTTTCGGTGTGGTACCACATTACTACGTGGTCCAAGCCAGAAAAAGGCCGGGATCTGGCCAAAAAGTATGCGAGAAATGCGAAAGTACGAGCCAGATGATTGCTAATACCAGAACTAACACAAACGTAACCAGCGTTATCCTCCAAACTATTAATCGGAACCAGCTTTTATTGTCTGTTTCAGTGTGATACCACATTACTACGTGATCCAAACCAGAAAAAACCCGGGATCTGCCCAACAAGTATGCGAAAAACGCGAAAGTATGAGCCAGAAGATTGCAAATACCGGAACTAACCCAGACATAACCAGCGTTATCCTCTAAAATATTATTCGCAACCAGGGTTAATTGACTGTTTCGGTGTGGTACCACATTACTACGTGGTCCAAGCCAGAAAAAGGCCGGGATCTGGCCAAAAAGTATGCGAGAAATACGAAAGTACGAGCCAGATGATTGCAAATCCCAAACCTAACCGAGACATAACCGGCGTTAACCTCTAAAATATTAATCGCAACCAGGTTTGATTGACTGTTTCGGTGTGGTACCGCATTACTACGTGGTCCAAGCCAGAAAAAGGCCAGGATCTGAACAACAGGTATGCGAAAAATGCGAAAGTACGAGCCAGATGATTGCTAATACCAGAACTAACCCAAACGTAACCAGCGTTATCCTCCAAACTATTAATCGGAACCAGCTTTTATTGACTGTTTCAGTGTGATACCACATTACTACGTGATCCAAACCAGGAAAAACCCGGGATCTGCCCAACAAGTATGCGAAAAACGCGAAAGTACAAGCCAGTTAATTGCAAATACCAGACCTAACCTAGACATAACCGGCGTTATCCTCTAAAATATTAATCGCAACCAGGTATAACTGACTGTTTCGGTGTGGCACCACATTACTACTTGGTCCAAGCCGGAAAAAGGCCAGGATCTGGCCAACAAGTATGCGAAAAGTGCGAAAGTACGAGCCAGATGAGGGGATATCCCAGACCTAACCGAGACATAACCGGCGTTATCCTCTAAAATATTAATCGCTACCGGCTTTAATTGACTGTTTCGGTGTGGTACCGCATTACTACGTGATCCAAACCAGAAAGAGGCCAGGATCTGGCCAACAAGTATGCGAAAAATGCGAAAGTTCGAGCCAGATGAGGGCAAATACCAGACCTAACCAAGACGTAACCGGCGTTATCCTCTAAAATATTAATCGCAAAAAGGTTTAGTTGACTGTTTCGGTGTGGTACCGCATTACTACGTGATCCAAACCAGAAATATCCCAGGATCTGGCCAACAAGTATGCGAAAAATGCGAAAGTATGTGCCTGGCGATTGCAAACACCAGAACAAACCCAAGCATAACCAGCGTTATCCTCCAAAATATTAATCGCAACCGGGTTTAATTGTCTGTTTCGGTGTGGAACCACATTACTACGTGATCCAAACCTGAAGAAACCCAGGATCTGGCCAACAAGTATGCGAAAAATGCGAAAGTACGAGCCAGATGTGTGCAAATACCAGACCTAACCCAGACGTAACCGGCGTTATCCTCCAAAATATTAATCGCAAAAAGGTTTAGTTGACTGTTTCAGTGTGGTACCGCATCACTACGTGATCCAAACCAGAAATATCCCAGGATCTGGCCAACAAGTGTGCGTAATACGCGAAAGTATGAGTCAGATGTGTGCAAATACCAGACCTAACCCAGACGTAACCGGCGTTATCCTTCAAAATAGTAATCGCAACCAGTTTTAATTGACAGTTTCGGTGTGGTACCGCGTTACTACGTGATCCAAACCAGAAAAAAGCCAGGATCTGGCCAACAAGTATGAGAAAAATGCGAAAGTTCGAGCCAGATGAGGGCAAATACCAGACCTAACCCAGACATAACCGGCGTTATCCTCTAAAATATTAATCGGACCCAGGTTTAATTGACTGTTTCAGTGTGGTTCCACTTTACTACGTGCTCCAAGCCAGACAAAGGCCAGGATCTGGCCAACAAGTATGCGAAAAATGCGAAAGTTCGAGCCAGATGAGGGCAAATACCAGACCTAACCGAGACATAACCGGCGGTATCCTCTAAAATATTAATCGCAACCAGGTTTAATTGACTCTCTTAGTGTGGTCCCACATTACTACTTGGTCCAAGCCAGAAAAAGGCCAGGATCTGGCCAAGTATGCGAAAAATGCGGAAGTTCGAGCCAGATGAGGGCAAATACCAGACCTAACCCAGACATAACCGGCGTTATCCTCTAAAATATTAATCGGACCCAGGTTTAATTGACTGTTTCCGTGTGGTACCACATTACTACGTGATCCAAACCAGAAAAAGCCCAGGACCAGGCCAACAAGTATGCGAAAAACTCGAAGGTATGTGCCAGATGATGGCAAATACCAGAACTAACACAGACATAACCAGCGTTATCCTCTAAAATACTTATCGGAACCAGCTTCTACTGACTGTTTCAGTGTGGTACCACATTACTACGTGATCCACACCAGAAAAAGCCCAGGATCTGGCCAACAAGTATGCGAAAAACGCGAAAGTATGTGCCAGATGATAGCAAATACCAGAACTAACCCAGACATAACCAGCGATATCCTCTAAAATACTAATCGAAACCAGCTTTTATTGACAGTGTGGTACCACATTACTTCGTGGTCCAAACCAGAAAAAGGCCAGGATCTGGCCAAAAAGTATGCGAAAAATGCGAAAGTACGAGCCAGATGATTGCTAATACCAGAACTAACTCAAACGTAACCAGCGTTATCCTCCAAACTATTAATCGGAACCAGCTTTTATTAACTGCTTCTGTGTGATACCACAGTACTACGTGATCCAAACCAGAAAAAACCCGGGATCTGCCCAACAAGTATGCGAAAAACGAGAAAGAATGAGCCAGATGGTTGCAAATACCAGAACTAACCCAGACATAAACAGCGTTATCCTCCAAAATATTAATCGCAAAAAGGTTTAGTTGACTGTTTCGGTGTGGTACCGCATTACTACGTGATACAAACCAGAAAAAGGCCAGGATCTGGCCAACAAGTATGCGGAAAATGCGAAAGTACGAACCAGATGAGGTCAAATACCAGACCTAAGCCAGACATAACCGGCGTTATCTTCTAAAATATTAATCGGACCCAGGTTTAATTGACTGTTTCAGTGTGGTACCGCGTTACTACGTGACCCAAACCAGAAAAAAGCCAGGATCTGGCCAACAAGTATGCGAAAAATGCGAAAGTACGAGCCAGATAAGGGCAAATACCAGACCTAACCCAGACATAACCGGCGTTATCCTCTAAAATATTAATCGGACACAGGTTTAATTGACTGTTTCAGTGTGGTACCGCGTTACTACGTGACCCAAACCAGAAAAAAGCCAGGATCTGGCCAACAAGTATGCGAAAAATGCGAAAGTACGAGCCAGATGAGGTCAAATACCAGACCTAACCCAGACATAACCGGCGTTATCTTCTAAAATATTAATCGGACCCAGGTTTAATTGACTGTTTCAGTGTGGTACCACTTTACTACGTGCTCCAAGCCAGACAAAGGCCAGGATCTGGCCAACAAGTATGCGAAAAATGCGAAAGTTCGAGCCAGATGAGGGCAAATACCAGACCTAACCGAGACATAACCGGCGGTATCCTCTAAAATATTAATCGCAACCAGGTTTAATTGACTCTTTTAGTGTGGTCCCACATGACTACTTGGTCCAAGCCAGAAAAAGGCCAGGATCTGGCCAAGTATGCGATAAATGCGAAAGTACGAGCCAGATAAGGGCAAATACCAGACCTAACCCAGACATAACCGGCGTTATCCTCCAAAATATTAATCGCAAAAAGGTTTAGTTGACTGTTTCGGTGTGGTACCGCATTACTACGTGATCCAAACCAGAAATATCCCAGGATCTGGCCAACAATTATGCGAAAAATGCGAAAGTATGTGCCTGGCGATTGCAAATACCAGAACTGACCCAAGCGTAACCAGCGTTATCCTCCAAAATATTAATCGCAACCAGGTTTAATTGACCGTTTCGGTGTGGAACCACATTACTACGGGATCCAAACCTGAGGAAACCCAGGATCTGGCCAACAAGTATGCGAAAAACGCGAAAGTATGAGCCAGATGATTGTAAATACCAGACCTAACCGAGACATAACCGGCGTTATCCTCTAAAATATTAATCGGAACCAGGGTTTGTTTGACTGTTTCGGTGTGGTACCGCATTACTACGTGATGCAAACCAGAAATATCCCAGGATCTGGCCAACAAGTATGCGAAAAATGCGAAAGTATGTGCCTGATGATTGCAAATACCAGAACTAACCCAAACATAACCAGCGTTATCCTCCAAAATATTAATCGCAACCAGGTTTAATTGACTGTTTCGATGTGGGACCACATTACGAAGGGGTCCAAGCCAGAAGGAAGCCAGGATCTGCCCAACAAGTATGCAAAAAACGCGAAAGTACGAGCCAGATGATTGCTAATACCAGAACTAACACAAACGTAACCAGCGTTATCCTCCAAACTATTAATCGGAACCAGCTTTTATTGTCTGTTTCAGTGTGATACCACATTACTACGTGATCCAAACCAGAAAAAACCCGGGATCTGCCCAACAAGTATGCGAAAAACGCGAAAGTATGAGCCAGAAGATTGCAAATACCGGAACTAACCCAGACATAACCAGCGTTATCCTCTAAAATATTATTCACAACCAGGGTTAATTGACTGTTTCGGTGTGGTACCACATTACTACGTGGTCCAAGCCAGAAAAAGGACGGGATCTGGCCAAAAAGTATGCGAGAAATGCGAAAGTACGAGCCAGATGATTGCAAATCCCAAACCTAACCGAGACATAACCGGCGTTAACCTCTAAAATATTAATCGCAACCAGGTTTGATTGACTGTTTCGGTGTGGTACCGCATTACTACGTGGTCCAAGCCAGAAAAAGGCCAGGATCTGAACAACAGGTATGCGAAAAATGCGAAAGTTCGAGCCAGATGATTGCTAATACCAGAACTAACCCAAACGTAACCAGCGTTATCCTCCAAACTATTAATCGGAACCAGCTTTTATTGACTGTTTCAGTGTGATACCACATTACTACGTGATCCAAACCAGGAAAAACCCGGGATCTGCCCAACAAGTATGCGAAAAACGCGAAAGTACAAGCCAGTTAATTGCAAATACCAGACCTAACCTAGACATAACCGGCGTTATCCTCTAAAATATTAATCGCAACCAGGTATAACTGACTGTTTCGGTGTGGCACCACATTACTACTTGGTCCAAGCCGGAAAAAGGCCAGGATCTGGCCAACAAGTATGCGAAAAGTGCGAAAGTACGAGCCAGATGAGGGGATATCCCAGACCTAACCGAGACATAACCGGCGTTATCCTCTAAAATATTAATCGCTACCGGCTTTAATTGACTGTTTCGGTGTGGTACCGCATTACTACGTGATCCAAACCAGAAAGAGGCCAGGATCTGGCTAACAAGTATGCGAAAAATGCGAAAGTTCGAGCCAGATGAGGGCAAATACCAGACCTAACCAAGACGTAACCGGCGTTATCCTCTAAAATATTAATCGCAAAAAGGTTTAGTTGACTGTTTCGGTGTGGTACCGCATTACTACGTGATCCAAACCAGAAATATCCCAGGATCTGGCCAACAAGTATGCGAAAAATGCGAAAGTATGTGCCTGGCGATTGCAAACACCAGAACAAACCCAAGCATAACCAGCGTTATCCTCCAAAATATTAATCGCAACCGGGTTTAATTGTCTGTTTCGGTGTGGAACCACATTACTACGTGATCCAAACCTGAAGAAACCCAGGATCTGGCCAACAAGTATGCGAAAAATGCGAAAGTACGAGCCAGATGTGTGCAAATACCAGACCTAACCCAGACGTAACCGGCGTTATCCTCCAAAATATTAATCGCAAAACGGTTTAGTTGACTGTTTCAGTGTGGTACCGCATCACTACGTGATCCAAACCAGAAATATCCCAGGATCTGGCCAACAAGTGTGCGTAATACGCGAAAGTAAGAGCCAGATGTGTGCAAATACCAGACCTAACCCAGACGTAACCGGCGTTATCCTTCAAAATAGTAATCGCAACCAGTTTTAATTGACAGTTTCGGTGTGGTACCGCGTTACTACGTGATCCAAACCAGAAAAAAGCCAGGATCTGGCCAACAAGTATGCGAAAAATGCGAAAGTACGAGCCAGATAAGGGCAAATACCAGACCTAACCCAGACATAACCGGCGTTATCCTCTAAAATATTAATCGGACACAGGTTTAATTGACTGTTTCAGTGTGGTACCGCGTTACTACGTGACCCAAACCAGAAAAAAGCCAGGATCTGGCCAACAAGTATGCGAAAAATGCGAAAGTACGAGCCAGATGAGGGCAAATACCAGACCTAACCCAGACATAACCGGCGTTATCTTCTAAAATATTAATCGGACCCAGGTTTAATTGACTGTTTCAGTGTGGTACCACTTTACTACGTGCTCCAAGCCAGACAAAGGCCAGGATCTGGCCAACAAGTATGCGAAAAATGCGAAAGTTCGAGCCAGATGAGTGCAAATACCAGACCTAACCGAGACATAACCGGCGGTATCCTCTAAAATATTAATCGCAACCAGGTTTAGTTGACTCTTTTAGTGTGGTCCCACATTACTACTTGGTCCAAGCCAGAAAAAGGCCAGGATCTGGCCATGTATGCGATAAATGCGAAAGTTCGAGCCAGATGAGGGCAAATACCAGACCTAACCCAGACATAACCGGCGTTATCCTCTAAAATATTAATCGGACCCAGGTTTAATTGACTGTTTCAGTGTGGTTCCACTTTACTACGTGCTCCAAGCCAGACAAAGGCCAGGATCTGGCCAACAAGTATGCGAAAAATGCGAAAGTTCGAGCCAGATGAGGGCAAATACCAGACCTAACCGAGACATAACCGGCGGTATCCTCTAAAATATTAATCGCAACCAGGTTTAATTGACTCTCTTAGTGTGGTCCCACATTACTACTTGGTCCAAGCCAGAAAAAGGCCAGGATCTGGCCAAGTATGCGAAAAATGCGGAAGTTCGAGCCAGATGAGGGCAAATACCAGACCTAACCCAGACATAACCGGCGTTATCCTCTAAAATATTAATCGGACCCAGGTTTAATTGACTGTTTCCGTGTGGTACCACATTACTACGTGATCCAAACCAGAAAAAGCCCAGGACCAGGCCAACAAGTATGCGAAAAACTCGAAGGTATGTGCCAGATGATGGCAAATACCAGAACTAACACAGACATAACCAGCGTTATCCTCTAAAATACTTATCGGAACCAGCTTCTACTGACTGTTTCAGTGTGGTACCACATTACTTCGTGGTCCAAACCAGAAAAAGGCCAGGATCTGGCCAAAAAGTATGCGAAAAATGCGAAAGTACGAGCCAGATGATTGCTAATACCAGAACTAACTCAAACGTAACCAGCGTTATCCTCCAAACTATTAATCGGAACCAGCTTTTATTAACTGTTTCTGTGTGATACCACAGTACTACGTGATCCAAACCAGAAAAAACCCGGGATCTGCCCAACAAGTATGCGAAAAACGAGAAAGAATGAGCCAGATGGTTGCAAATACCAGAACTAACCCAGACATAAACAGCGTTATCCTCCAAAATATTAATCGCAAAAAGGTTTAGTTGACTGTTTCGGTGTGGTACCGCATTACTACGTGATCCAAACCAGAAATATCCCAGGATCTGGCCAACGATTATGCGAAAAATGCGAAAGTATGTGCCTGGCGATTGCAAATACCAGAACTGACCCAAGCGTAACCAGCGTTATCCTCCAAAATATTAATCGCAACCAGGTTTAATTGACCGTTTCGGTGTGGAACCACATTACTACGGGATCCAAATCTGAAGAAACCCAGGATCTGGCCAACAAGTATGCGAAAAATGCGAAAGTTCGAGCCAGATGAGGGCAAATACCAGACCTAACCAAGACGTAACCGGCGTTATCGTCTAAAATATTAATCGCAAAAAGGTTTAGTTGACTGTTTCAGTGTGGTACCGCATTACTACGTGATCCAAACCAGAAATATCCCAGGATCTGGCCAACAAGTGTGCGTAATACGCGAAAGTATGAGCCAGATGATTGCAAATACCAGAACTAACACAGACATAACCAGCGTTATCCTCTAAAATACAAATCGGAACCAGCTTTAATTGACTGTTTCGGTGTGGAACCACATTACTAAGGGATCCAAACCTGAAGAAACCCAGGATCTGGCCAACAAGTATGCGAAAAATGCGAAAGTACGAGCCAGATATGTGCAAATACCAGACCTAACCCAGACGTAACCGGCGTTATCCTCCAAAATAGTAATCGCAACCAGGTTTAATTGACAGTTTCGGTGTGGTACCGCGTTACTACGTGATCGAAACCAGAAAAAAGCCAGGATCTGGCCAACAACTATGCGAAAAATGCGAAAGTACGAGCCAGATGTGTGCCAATACCAGACCTAACCCAGACGTAACCGGCGTTATCCTTCAAAATAGTAATCGCAACCAGTTTTAATTGACAGTTTCGGTGTGGTACCGCGTTACTACGTGATTCAAACCAGAAAAAAGCCAGGATCTGGCCAACAAGTATGCGAAAAATGCGAAAGTACGAGCCAGATAAGGGCAAATACCAGACCTAACCCAGACATAACCGGCGTTATCTTCTAAAATATTAATCGGACCCAGGTTTAATTGACTGTTTCAGTGTGGTACCACTTTACTACGTGCTCCAAGCCAGACAAAGGCCAGGATCTGGCCAACAAGTATGCGAAAAATGCGAAAGTTCGAGCCAGATGAGGGCAAATACCAGACCTAACCGAGACATAACCGGCGGTATCCTCTAAAATATTAATCGCAACCAGGTTTAATTGACTCTTTTAGTGTGGCCCCACATTACTACTTGGTCCAAGCCAGAAAAAGGCCAGGATCTGGCCAAGTATGCGAAAAATGCGAAAGTTCGAGCCAGATGAGGGCAAATACCAGACCTAACCCAGACATAACCGGCGTTATCCTCTAAAATATTAATCGGACCCAGGTTTAATTGACTGTTTCCGTGTGGTACCACATTACTACGTGATCCAAACCAGAAAAAGCCCAGGACCAGGCCAACAAGTATGCGAAAAACTCGAAGGTATGTGCCAGATGATGGCAAATACCAGAACTAACCCAGACATAACCAGCGTTATCCTCTAAAATACTTATCGGAACCAGCTTCTACTGACTGTTTCAGTGTGGTACCACATTACTACGTGATCCACACCAGAAAAAGCCCAGGATCTGGCCAACAAGTATGCGAAAAACGCGAAAGTATGTGCCAGATGATAGCAAATACCAGAACTAACCCAGACATAACCAGGGATATCCTCTAAAATACAAATCGGAACCAGCTTTTATTGACAGTGTGGTACCACATTACTTCGTGGTCCAAACCAGAAAAAGGCCAGGATCTGGTCAAAAAGTATGCGAAAAATGCGAAAGTACGAGCCAGATGATTGCTAATACCAGAACTAACCGAGACATAACCGGCGTTATCCTCTAAAATATTAATCGCAACCAAGTTTTGTTTGACTATTTCGGTGTGGTACCGCATTACTACGTGATGCAAACCAGAAATATCCCAGGATCTGGCCAACAAGTATGCGAAAAATGCGAAAGTATGTGCCTGATGATTGCAAATACCAGAACTAACACAAACATAACCAGCGTTATCCTCCAAAATATTAATCGCAACCAGGTTTAATTGACTGTTTCGATGTGGAACCACATTACGACGGGATCCAAGTCACAAAACACCCGAGATCTGGCCAACAAGTACACGAAAATTGCGTAAGTATGAGCCGGATGATTGCAAATACCAGAACTAACCCAGACATAACCAGCGTTATCCTCTAAAATATTAATCGCAACCATGTTTAATTGACTGTTTCGGTGTGGTACCGCATTACTACGTGATCCAAACCAGAAAAAGGCCAGGATCTGGCCAACAAGTAAGCGAAAAATGCGAAAGTACGAGCCATATGAGGGCAAATACCAGACGTAACCCAGACATAACCGGCGTTATCCTCTAAAATATTAATCGGAACCAGGTGTAATTGACTGTTTCAGTGTGGTACCACATTACTACGTGATCCAAGCCAGAAAAAGGCCAGGATCTGGCCAACAAGTATGCGAAAAATGCGAATGTACGAGCCAGATGAGGGCAAATCCCAGACCTAACCGAGACATAACCTTCGTTATCCTCTAAAATATTAATCGCAACCAGGATTAATTGACTGTTTCGGTGTGGTATCACATTGCTACGTGGTCCAAACCAGAAAAAAGCCAGGATCCGGCCAACAAGAATGCGAAAATTGCGTAAGTATGAGCCGGATGATTGCAAATACCGGAACTAACCCAAACATAACCAGCGTTATCCTCCAAAATATTAGTCGCAACCAGGTTTAATTGACTGTTTCGATGTGGTACCGCATTACTACGTGATGCAAACCAGAAATATCCCAGGATCTGGCCAACAAGTATGCGAAAAATGCGAAAGTATGTGCCTGATGATTGCATATACCGGAACCAACCCAAACATAACCAGCGTTATCCTCCAAAATATTAATCGCAACCAGGTTTAATTGACTGCTTCGATGCGGAACCACATTACGACGGGATCCAAGCCACAAAACACCCGAGATCTGGCCAACAAGTACACGAAAATTGCGGAAGTATGAGCCGGATGATTGCAAATACCAGATCTAACCCAGACATAACCAGCGTTATCCTCTAAAATATTAATAGGAACCAGGTTTAATTGACTGTTTCGGTATGGTATCACATTACTACGTGGTCCAAACCAGAAAAAAGCCAGGATCCGGCCAACAAGAATGCGAAAAATGCGAAAGTACGAGCCAGATGTGGACAAATCCCAGAACTACCCGAGACATAACCGGCGTTATCCTCTAAAATATTAATCGCAACCAGGTTTAATTGACTGTTTCAGTGTTGTACCACATTACTACGTGATCCAAACCAGAAAAAGGCCAGGATCTGGCCTACAAGTATGCGAAAAATGCGAAAGTACGAGCCAGATGAGGGCAAATACCAGACCTAACCTAGACATAACCGGCGTTATCCTATAAAATATTAATCGGAACCAGGTTTAATTGACTGTTTCAGTGTGGTACCACATTACTAAGTTATCCAAACCAGAAAAAGGCCAGGATCTGGCCAACAAGTATGCGAAAAATGCGAAAGTTCGCGCCAGATGAGGGCAAATACCAGACCTAACCAAGACGTAGCCGGCGTTATCCTCTAAAATATTAATCGTAAAAAGGTTTAGTTGACTGTTTCGGTGTGGTACCGCATACTACGTGATCCAAACCAGAAATATCCCAGGATCTGGCCAACAAGTATGCGAAAAATGCGAAAGTATGTGCCTGGCGATTGCAAATACCAGAACTAATCCAAGCATAACCAGCGTTATCCTCCAAAATATTAATCGCAACCAGGTTTAATTGACCGTTTCGGTGTGGTACCACAATACTGCGTGGTCCAAGCCAGAAAAAAGCCAGCATCTGGCCAGAAAGTATGCGAGAAATGCGAAAGTACGATCCAGATGATTGCAAATCCCAAACCTAACCGAGACATAACCGGCGTTAACCTCTAAAATATTAATCGCAACCAGGTTTGATTGACTGTTTCAGTGTGGTACCACAGTGGTACGGGATCCAAACCAGAAAAAACTCAGGATCTGGACAACAAGTATGCGAGAAACGCGAAAGTACGAGCCAGATGAGGGCAAATACCAGACCTAACCCAGACATAACCTGCGTTATCCTCTAAAATAATAATCGGAACCAGGTTTAATTGACTGTTTCAGTGCGGTACCACATTACTGCCATGTCAAAGCCAGAAAAAGGCCAGTATCTGGCCAACAAGTATGCGAAAAACGCGAAAGTATGAGCCAGAAGATTGCAAATACCGGAACTAACCCAGACATAACCAGCGTTATCCTCTAAAATATTATTCGCAACCAGGGTTAATTGACTGTTTCGGTGTGGTACCACATTACTACGTGGTCCAAACCAGAAAAAGGCCAGGATCTGGCCAACAAGTATGCGAAAAATGCGAAAGTTCGAGCCAGATGAGGGCAAATACCAGACCTAACCAAGACGTAACCGGCGTTATCCTCTAAAATATTAATCGCAAAAAGGTTTAGTGGACTGTTTCGGTGTGGTACCGCATTACTACGTGATCCAAACCAGAAATATCCCAGGATCTGGCCAACGAGAATGCGATAAATGCGAAAGTATGTGCCTGGCGATTGCAAATACCAGAACTAGCCCAAGCATAACCAGCATTATCCTCCAAAATATTAATCGCAACCAGGTTTAATTGTCTGTTTCGGTGTGAAACCACATTACTACGTGATCCAAACCAGAAAAAACCCAGGATCTGCCCAACAAGTATGCGAAAAACGATAAAGAATGAGCCAGATGATTGCAAATACCAGAACTAACCCAGACATAACCAGCGTTATCCTCCAAAATAATAATCGCAAAAAGGTTTAGTTGACTGTTTCGGTGTGGTACCGCATTACTACCTGATCCAAACGAGAACTATCCCAGGATCTGGCCAACAAGTATGCGAAAAATGCGAAAGTATGTGCCTGGCGATTGCAAATACCAGACCTAACCGAGACATTACCGGCGTTATCCTCTAAAATATTAATCGCAACCAGGTTTTGTTTGACTGTTTCGGTGTGGTACCGCATTACTACGTGATGCAAACCAGAAATATCCCAGGATCTGGCCAACAAGTATGCGAAAAATGCGAAAGTATGTGCCTGATGATTGCATATACCGGAACCAACCCAAACATAACCAGCGTTATCCTCCAAAATATTAATCGCAACCAGGTTTAATTGACTGTTTCGATGCGGAACCACATTACGACGGGATCCAAGCCACAAAACACCCGAGATCTGGCCAACAAGTACACGAAAATTGCGAAAGTATGAGCCGGATGATTGCAAATACCAGAACTAACCCAGACATAACCGGCGTTATCCTCTAAAATATTAATCGGAACCAGGTTTAATTGACTGTTTCAGTGTGGTACCACATTACTACGTGATCCAAACCAGAAAAAGGCCAGGATCTGGCCAACAAGTATGCGAAAAATGCGAAACTACGAGCCAGAGGGAAAATACCAGACCTAACCTAGACATAACCGGCGTTATCCTATAAAATATTAATCGGAACCAGGTTTAATTGACTGTTTCAGTGTGGTACCGCATTACTACGTGATCCAAACCAGAAAAAGGCCAGGATCTGGCCAAAAAGTAAGCGAAAAATGCGAAAGTACGAGCCATATGAGGGCAAATCCCAGACCTAACCATGACATAACCTTCGTTATCCACTAAAATATTAATCGCAAACAGGATTAATTGACTGTTTCGGTGTGGTATCACATTACTACGTGGTCCAAACCAGAAAAAAGCCAGGATCCGGCCAACAAGAATGCGAAAAATGCGAAAGTACGAGCCAGATGCGGACAAATCCTAGAACTACCCGAGACATAACCGGCGTTATCCTCTAAAATATTAATCGCAACCAGGTTTAATTGACTGTTTCAGTGTGGTACCACATTACTACCTGATCCAAACCAGAAAACGGCCAGGATCTGGCCAAGAAGTATGCGAAAGATGCGAAAGTACGAGCCAGATGAGGGCAAATACCAGACCTAACCTAGACATAACCGGCGTTATCCTATAAAATATTAATCGGGACCAGGTTTAATTGACTGTTTCAGTGTGGTACCACATTACTACGTGATCCAAACCAGAAAAAGGCCAGGATCTGGCCAACAAGTATGCGAAAAATGCGAAAGTTCGAGCCAGATGAGGGCAAATACCAGACCTAACCAAGACGTAACCGGCGTTATCCTCTAAAATATTAATCGCAGAAAGGTTTAGTTGACTGTTTCGGTGTGGTACCGCATTACTACGTGATCCAAACCAGAAATATCCCAGGATCTGGCCAACAAGTATGCGAAAAATGCGAAAGTATGTGCCTGATGATTGCAAATACCAGAACTAACCCAAACATAACCAGCGCTATCCTCCAAGATATTAATCGCAACCAGGTTTAATTGACTGTTTCGATGTGGAACCACATTACGACGGGATCCAAGCCACAAAACACCCGAGATCTGGCCAACAAGTACACGAAAATTGCGAAAGTATGAGCCGGATGATTGCAAATACCAGACCTAACCCAGACATAACCGGCGTTATCCTCTAAAATATTAATCGCAACCAGGTTTAATTGACTGCTTCGGTGTGGTACCGCATTACTACGTGATCCAAAACAGAGAAAGGCCAGGATCTGGCCATCAAGTAAGCGAAAAACACGAAAGTATGTGCCAGATGATAGCAAATACCAGAACTAACCCGGACATAACCAGCGTTATCCTCTAAAATACTAATCGGAACCAGCTTTAATTGACTGTTTCAGTGTGGTACCACATTGGTACGGGATCCAGACCAGAAAAAACTCAGGATCTGGACAACAAGTATGCGAGAAACGCGAAAGTACGAGCCAGATGAGGGCAAATCACAGACCTAACCCAGACATAACCGGCGTTATCCTCTAAAATATTAATCGCAACCAGGTTTAATTGACTGCTTCGGTGTGGTACCGCATTACTACGTGATCCAAAACAGAGAAAGGCCTGGATCTGGCCAACAAGTGTGCGAAATACGCGAAAGTATGAGCCAGATGATTGCAAATACCAGAACTAACACCGACATAACCAGCGTTATCCTCTAAAATACAAATCGGAACCAGGTTTAAATGACTGTTTCAGTGTGGTACCACATTACTACGTGGTCCAAGCCAGAAAAATCCCAGGATCTGGCCAACAAGTATGCGAAAAACACGAAAGTATGTGCCAGATGATAGCAAATACCAGAACTAACCCGGACATAACCAGCGTTATCCTCTAAAATACTAATCGGAACCAGCTTTCATTGACAGTGTGGTACCACATTACTACGGGATCCAAGCCAGAAAAAGCCGAGGATCTGCCCAACATGTATCCGAAAATCGCGAAAGTATGAGCCAGATGATTGCAATTACCAGAACTAACCCAGACATAACCAGCGTTATCCTCTAAAATACTAATCGGAACCAGCTTTTATTGACAGTGTGGTACCACATTACTACGTGGTCCAAGCCAGAAAAAGCCCAGGATCTGCCCAACAAGTATGCGAAAAGCGCGAAGGTATGAGCCAGATGATAGCAAATACCAGAACTAACCCAGACATAACCAGCGTTATCCTCTAAAATACTTATCGGAACCAGCTTCTATTGACAGTCTCAGTGTGGTACCACATTACTACGTGATCCAAACCAGTTAAAGCCCAGGATCTGGCCAACAAGTATGCGAAAAACGCGAAAGTATGTGCCAGATGATAGCAAATACCAGAACTAACCCAGACATAACCAGCGTTATCCTCTAAAATACTTATCGGAACCAGCTTCTGTTGACTGTTTCAGTGTGGTACCGCATTACTACGGGATCCAAACCAGAAAAAACTCAGGATCTGGCCAACAAGTATGCGAAATACGCGAAAGTATGAGCCAGATGATGGCAAATTCCAGACCTAACTCAGACATAACCGGCGTTATCCTCTAAAATATTAATCGCAACCAGGTTTAGTTGACTGTTTCGGTGTGGTACCGCATTAATACGTGGTCCAAACCAGAAAAATCCCAGGATCTGGCAAACAACTATGCGAAAAACGCGAAAGTACGAGCCAGATGAGGGCATATACCAGACCTAACACAGACATAACCGGCGATATCCTCTAAAATATTAATCGCGAACATGTTTAATTGACTGCTTCAGTGTGGTACCACATTACTACGTGATCCAAACCAAAAAATCCCAGGATCTGGCCAACAAGTGTGCGAAATACGCGAAAGTATGTGCCAGATGATAGCAAATACCAGAACTAACCCAGACATAACCAGCGTTATCCTCTAAAATACTTATCGGAACCAGCTTCTATTGACTGTTTCAGTGTGGTACCACATTACTACGGGATCCAAGCCGGAAAAAGGCCAGGACCTGGCCAACAAGTTTGCGAAAAATGCGAAAGAACGAGCCAGGTGATTGCTAATACCAGAACTAACCCAAACGTAACCAGCGTTATCCTCCAAACTATTAATCGGAATCAGCTTTTATTGACTGTTTCAGTGTGGTACCACATTACTGTCATGTCAAAGCCAGAAAAAGGCCAGGATCTGGCCAACAAGTATGCGAAAGACGCGAAAGTATGAGCCAGATGATTGGAAATATTAGAACTAACCCAGTCATAACCAGCGTTATCCTCTAAAATATTATTCGCAACCAAGTTTAATTGACTGTTTCGGTGTGGTACCACATTACTACGTGGTCCAAGCCAGAAAAAGGCCAGGATCTGGCCAAAAAGTATGCGAAAAATGCGAAAGAACGAGCCAGATGATTGCAAATCCCAGACCTAACCGAGACATATACGGCGTTATCCTCTAAAATATTAATCGCAACCAGGTTTTAATGACTGTTTCGGTGTGGTACCGCATTACTACGTGGTCCAAGCCAGATGAAGGCCCGGATATGAACAAGTATGCGAAAAATGCGAAAGTACGAGCCAGATGATTGCTAATACCAGAACTAACCCAAACGTAACCAGAGTTATCCGGCAAACTATTAATCGGAACCAGCTTTTATTGACTGTTTCAGTGTGGTACCACAGTACTACGTGATCCAAACCAGAAAAAACCCAGGATCTGCCCAACAAGTATGCGAAAAACGCGAAGGTATGAGCCAGATGATTGCAAATACCAGGACTAACCCAGACATAACCAGCGTTATCCTCTAAAATACTAATCGGAACCAGCTTTTATAGACAGTGTGGTACCACACTACTACGTGATCCAAGCCAGAAAAAGCCGAGGATCTGGCCAACAAGTATGCGAAAAGTGCGAAAGTACGAGCCAGATTAGGGCAAATCCCAGACCTAAACGAGACATAACCGCCGTTATCCTCTAAAATATTAATCGCAACCAGCTTTAATTGACTGTTTCGGTGTGGTACCGCATTACTACGTGATCCAATCCAGAAAAAGGCCTGGATCTGGCCAACAAGTATGCGAAAAATGCGAAAGTATGTGCCTGATGATTGCAAATACCAGTACTAACCCAAACGTAACCTTCGTTATCCTCCAAACTATTAATCGGAACCAGCTTTTATTGACTGTTTCAGTGTGGTACCACATTTCTACGTTATCCAAACCAGAAAAAACCCAGGATCTGCCCAAGAAGTATGCGAAAAACGCGAAAGTACGAGCCAGATGAGGGCAAATCCCAGACCTAGCCAAGACGTAAGCGGCGTTATCCTCTAAAATTTTAATCGCAACCAGGTTTAGTTGACTGTTCCGGTGTGGTACCGCATTAATACGTGATCAAAACCAGAAATATCCCAGGATGTGGCCAACAAGTATGCGAAAAATGCGAAAGTATGTGCCTGATGATTGCAAATACCAGTACTAACCCAAACGTAACCTTCGTTATCCTCCAAACTATTAATCGGAACCAGCTTTTATTGACTGTTTCAGTGTGGTACCACATTACTACGTTATCCAAACCAGAAAAAACCCAGGATCTGCCCAAGAAGTATGCGAAAAACGCGAAAGTACGAGCCAGATGAGGGCAAATACCAGACCTAACTCAGACATAACCGGCGATATCCTCAAAAATATTTGTCGCGAACATGTTTAATTGACTGCTTCAGTGTGGTACAACATTACTACGTGATCCAAACCAGAAAAATCCCAGGATCTGGCCAACAAGTGTGCGAAAAACGCGAAAGTACGAGCCAGATGATGGCAAATCCCAGACCTAATCTAGACATAACCAGCGTTATCCCCTAAAATACTATACGGAACCAGCTTCTATTGACTGTTCGAGTGCGGTACCACATTAGCACGTGATCCAAACCAGAAAAAGCCTAGGATCTGGCCAACAGGTATGCGAAAAATACGAAAGCACGAGCCAGATGATTGCAAATACCAGAACTAACCCAGGCATAACCAGCGTTATCATCTAAAATACTAAGCGGAACCAGCTTCTATTGACTGTTTCAGTGTGGTACCACATTACTACGTGATTCAAACCAGAAAAAGGCCAGGATCTGGCCAACAAGTATGCGAAAAACGCGAAAGTACGAGCCAGATGAGGGCAAATCCCAGACCTAACCGAGACATAACCAGCGTTATCCCCTCAAATACTTATCGGAACCAGCTTCCATTGACAGTTTCAGTGTGGTACCACATTACTACGTGATCCAAACCAGAAAAATCCCAGGATCTGGCCAACAACTATGCGAAAAACGCTAAAGTATGCGCCAGATGATTGCAAATACCAGAACTAACACAGACAAAACCAGCGTTATCCTCGAAAATACTAATCGGAACCAGCTTTAATTGACTGTTTCAGTGTGGTACCACATTGGTACGGGATCCAAACCAGAAAAAACTCAGGATCTGGCCAACAAGTATGTCAAAAACGCGAAAGTACGAGCCAGATGAGGGCAAATCCCAGACCTATCCCAGACATAACCGGCGTTATCCTCCAAAATAGTAATCGCAACCAAGTTTAATTGACTGTTTCGGTGTGGTACCACATTACTACGTGGTCCAAGCCAGAAAAAGGCCAAGATCTGGCCAACAAGTATGCGAAAAATGCGAAAGTACGAGCCAGATGATTGCAAATACCAGGACTAACCCAGACATAACCACCGTTATCCTCTAAAATACTAATCGGAACGAGTTTTTATTGACAGTGTGGTACCACATTATTATGTCATCCAAGCCAGAAAAAGCCCAGGATCTGGCCAACAAGTATGCGAAAAGTCCGAAAGTATGTGCCTGATGACTGCAAATATCAGAACTAGCCTAGACATAACCGGCGTTGTCCTCAAAAATATTAATCGCAACCAGGTTTAATTGACTGTTTCGGTGTGGTACCGCATTACTACGTGATCCAAACCAGAAAATGGCTAGGATCCGGCCAACAAGTATGCGAATAATGCGAAAGTACGAGCCAGATGAGGGCAAATACCAGACGTAACCCAGGCATAACCGGCGTTATCCTCTAAAATATTAATCGCAACCTGGTTTAATTGACTGTTTCAGTGTGGTACCACATTACTACGTTGTCAAAGACAGAAAAAGGCCAGGATCTGGCCAACAAGTCTGCGAACAATGCGAAGGTACGAGCCAGATGAGGGCATATCCCAGACCTAACCGAGACATAACCGGCGTTATCCTCTAAAATATTAATCGGAACCAGGTTTAATTGACTGTATCGGTGTGGTACCGCGTTACTACGTGACCCTAACCAGAAAAAGGCCAGGATCTGGCCAACAAGTATGCGAAAAATGCGAAAGTTTGAGCCAGATGAGGGCAAATACCAGGACTAACCCAGACATAACCACCGTTATCCCCTAAAATACTAATCGGAACGAGTTTTTATTGACAGTGTGGTACCACATTATTACGTGATCCAAGCCAGAAAAAGCCCAGGATCTGGCCAACAAGTATGCGAAAAGTCCGAAAGTACGAGCCAGATGAGGGCAAATCCCAGAACTAAGCGAGACATAACCGACGTTATCCTCTAAAATATTAATCGCAACCAGCTTTAATTGACTGTTTCGGTGTGGTACCGCATTACTACGTGATCCAAACCAGAAAAAGGCCAGGATCTGGCCAACAAGTATGCGAAAAACGCGAAAGTACGAGCCAGATGATGGCAAATCCTAGACCTAACCGAGACATAACCGGCATTATCCTCTAAAATATTGATCGCAACCAGGTTTTATTGACTGTTTCAGTGTGGACCCACATTACTACTTGGTCCAAGCCAGAAAGAGGCCAGGATCTGGCCAACAAGTATGCGAAAAATGCGAAAGTATGAGCCTGATGATTGCAAATACCAGAACTAACCCAGGCATAACCAGCGTTATCCTCTAAAATACTAAGCGGAACCAGCTTCTATTGACTGTTTCAGTGTGGTACCACATTACTACGTGATCCAAACCAGAAAAAGGCCAGGATCTGGTCAACCAGCATGCGAAAAACGCGAAAGTATGAGCCAGATGATTGCAAATGTCAGAACTAACACAGACATAACCAGCGTTATCCTCTAAAATACTAATCGGAACCACCTATTATTTACTATCTCACTGTGGTACCACATTACTACGTGATGCAAACCAGAAATATCCCAGGATCTGGCCAACAAGTATGCGAAAAATGCGAAAGTATGTGCCTGATGATTGCAAATATCAGAACTAGCCTAGACATAACCGGCGTTATCCTCAAAAATATTAATCGCAACCAGGTTTAACTGACTGTTGCGGTGTGGTACCACATTACTACGTGGTCCAAGCCAAGAAAAGGCCGGACCTGGCCAACAAGTATGCGAAAAATGCGAAAGGACGAGCCAGATGATTGCTAATACTAGAACTAACCAAAACGTAACCAGCGTTATACTCTAAAATACTAATCGGAACCAGCTTTTATTGACAGTGTGGTACCACATTACTACGTGATCCAAGCCAGAAAGAGCCCAGGATCTGGCCAACAAGTATGCGAACAATGCGAAGGTACGAGTCAGATGAGGGCAAATACCAGACCTAACGCAGACATAACCGGCGTTATCCTCTAAAATATTAATCGGACCAAGGTTTAATTGACTGTTTCAGTGTGGAACCACTTTACTACGTGGTCCAAGCCAGAAAAAGGCCAGGATCTGGCCAACAAGTCTGCGAAAAATACGAAAGTACGAGCCAGATGAGGGCAAATACCAGGCCTAACCGAGACATAACCGGCGTTATCCTCTAAAATATTAATCGCAACCAGGATTAATTGACTGTTTCGGAGTGGAACCACATTACAACGGGATCCAAGCCACAAAAAACCCAGGAACTGCCGGACAAGTATGCGAAAAATACGAAAATTCGAGCCAGATTGTTGGAAATACCAGAACTAACCCAGACATAACCGGCGTTATCCTCAAAAATATTAATCGCAAGCAGGTTTGATTGACTGTTTCGGTGTGGTACCGCATTACTACGCGATCCACGCCAGAAAAAGGCCAGGATCTGGCCAAGAAGTATGCGAAAAATGCGAAAGTACGAGCCAGATGAGGACAAATACCAGGCCTAACCGAGACATAACCGGCGCTATCCTCTAAAATATTAATCGCAACCAGGTTTAATTGACTGTTTCGGTGTGGAACCACATTACTACGGTATCCAAACCAGAAAAAACCCAGGATCTGCCCAACAAGTATGCGAAAAACGCGAAAGTACGAGTCAGGTGATAGCAAATACCAGAACTAATCTAGACATAACCAGCGTTATCCTCTAAAATACTATTCGGAACCAGCGTCTATTGACTGTTCCAGTGTGGTACCACATTAGTACGTGATCCAAACCAGAAAAAGCCTAGGATCTGGCCAAAAAGTATGCGAAAAATACGAAAGTACGAGCCAGATGAGGGCAAATACCAGGCCTAACCGAGACATAACCGGCGTTATCCTCTAAAATATTAATCGCAACCAGGATTAATTGACTGTTTCGGAGTGGAACCACATTACAACGGGATCCAAGCCACAAAAAACCCAGGAACTGCCGGACAAGTATGCGAAAAATACGAAAATTCGAGCCAGATTGTTGGAAATACCAGAACTAACCCAGACATAACCGGCGTTATCCTCAAAAATATTAATCGCAAGCAGGTTTGATTGACTGTTTCGGTGTGGTACCGCATTACTACGCGATCCACGCCAGAAAAAGGCCAGGATCTGGCCAAGAAGTATGCGAAAAATGCGAAAGTACGAGCCAGATGAGGACAAATACCAGGCCTAACCGAGACATAACCGGCGCTATCCTCTAAAATATTAATCGCAACCAGGTTTAATTGACTGTTTCGGTGTGGAACCACATTACTACGGTATCCAAACCAGAAAAAACCCAGGATCTGCCCAACAAGTATGCGAAAAACGCGAAAGTACGAGTCAGGTGATAGCAAATACCAGAACTAATCTAGACATAACCAGCGTTATCCTCTAAAATACTATTCGGAACCAGCGTCTATTGACTGTTCCAGTGTGGTACCACATTAGTACGTGATCCAAACCAGAAAAAGCCTAGGATCTGGCCAAAAAGTATGCGAAAAATACGAAAGCACGAGCCAGATGATGGCAAATCCCAGACCTAACCGAGACATAACCAGCGTTATCCTCTCAAATACTTATCGGAACCAGCTTCTATTGACAGTTTCAGTGTGGTACCACATTACTACGTGATCCAAACCAGAAAAAGGCCAGGATCTGGACAACAAGTATGCGAAAAACTCGAAGGTATGTGCCAGATGATAGCAAATACCAGAACTAACCCAGACATAACCAGCGTCATCCTCTAAAATACTTATCGGAACCAGCTTGTATTGACTGTTTCAGTGTGGTACCACATTACTACGTGATCCAAACCAGAAAAAGGCCAGGATCTGGACAACAAGTATGCGAAAAACTAGAAGGTATGTGCCAGATGATAGCAAATACCAGAACTAACCCAGACATAACGAGCGTTATCCTCTAAAATACTTATCGGAACCAGCTTCTATTGACTGTTTCAGTGTGGAACCACTTTACTACGTGGTCCAAGCCAGAAAAAGGCCAGGGTCTGGCCAACAAGTCTGCGAAAAATGCGAAAGTACGAGCCAGATGAGGACAAATACCAGGCCTAACCGAGACATAACCGGCGCTATCCTCTAAAATATTAATCGCAACCAGGTTTAATTGACTGTTTCGGTGTGGAACCACATTACTACGGTATCCAACCAGGATACCGGTATAAACCAGAAAAATCCCAGGATCTGGCCAACAATTATGCGAAAAACGCGAAAGTATGAGCCAGATGATTGCAAATACCAGAACTAACACAGACATAACCAGCGTTATCCTCGAAAATACTAATCGGAACCAGCTTTAATTGACTGTTTCAGTGTGGTACCACATTGGTACGGGATCCAAACAAGAAAAAACTCAGGAGCTGGCCAACAAGTATGCGAAAAATACGAAAGCACGAGCCAGATGATGGCAAATCCCAGACCTAATCTAGACATAACCAGCGTTATCCTATAAATTACTATTCGGAACCAGCTTCTATTGACTGTTCCAGTGTGGTACCACATTAGTGCGTGATCCAAACCAGAAAAAGCCTAGGATCTGGCCAACAAGTATGCGACAAATACGAATGCACGAGCCAGATGATGGCAAATCCCAGAACTAACCGAGACATAACCAGCGTTATCCTCTCAAATACTTATCGGAACCAGCTTCTATAGACTGTTTCAGTGTGGTACCACATTACTACGTGATCCAAACCAGAGAAAGCCCAGGATCTGGCCAACAAGTATGCCATAAACGCGAAAGTACGAGCCAGATGATTGCTAATACTAGAACTAACCCAAACGTAACCAGCGTTATCCTCCAAACTATTAATCGGAACCAGCTTTTATTGACTGTTTCAGTGTGGTACCACATTGGTACGGGATCCAAACCAGTAAAAACTCAGGATCTGGCCAACAAGTATGCGAAAAATGCGAAAGTATGAGCCAGATGATTGCAAATACCAGAACTCTCCCAGACATAACCAGCGTTATCCTCTAAAATATTATTCGCAACCAGCTTTTATTGACAGTGTGGTACCACATTATTACGTGATCCAAGCCAGAAAAAGCCCAGTATCTGGCCAACAACTATGCCATAAACGCGAAAGTACGAGCCAGATGATTGCTAATACTAGAACTAACCCGAACGTAACCAGCGTTATCCTCCAAACTATTAATCGGAACCAGCTTTTATTGACTGTTTCAGTGTGGTACCACATTGGTACGGGATCCAAACCAGTAAAAACTCAGGATCTGGCCAACAAGTATGCGAAAAATGCGAAAGTATGAGCCAGATGATTGCAAATACCAGAACTATGCCAGACATAACCAGCGTTATCTTCTAAAATATTATTCGCAACCAGGTTTAATTGACTGTTTCAGTGTGGTACCACATTACTACGTGATCCAAACCAGAAAAATCCCAGGATCTGGCCAACAAGTGTGCGAAAAACGCAAAAGTATGAGCCAGATGATTGCAAATACCAGAAGTAACACAGACATAACCAGCGTTATCCTCTAAAATATTATTCGCAACCAGGTTTAATTGACTGTTTCAGTGTGGTACCACATTACTACGTGATCCAAACGAGAAAATGCCCAGGATCTGGACAACAAGTATGCGAAATATGCGAAAGTACGAGCCACATGAGGGCATATCCCAGACCTAACCGAGACATAACCGGCGTTATCCTCTAAAATATTAATCGCAACCAGGTTTAATTGACTGTTTCGGTGTGGAACCACATAACTACGGGATCCAAACCAGAAATAACCCAGGATCTAGCCAACAACTATGCGAAAAACGCGAATGTACGAGCCAGATGAGGGCAAATCCCAGACCTAACCGAGACATAACCGGCGTTATCCTCCAAAATAGTAATCGCAACCAGGTTTAATTGACTGTTTCAGTGCGGTACCACTTTACTACGTGGTACTTGCCAGAAAAGGGCCAGGATCTGGCCAACAAGTATGCGAAAAACTTGAAGGTATGCGCCAGATGATAGCAAATACCAGAACTAACCCAGACATAACCAGCGTTATCCTCTAAAATACTTATCGGAACCAGCTTCTATTGACTGTTTCAGTGTGGTACCGCATTACTACGGGATCCAAAACAGAAAAAACTCAGGATCTGGCCAACAAGTGTGCGAAAAACGCGAAAGTACGAGCCAGATGAGGGCAAATACCAGACCTAACCCAGACATAACCAGCGTTATCCTCTAAAATATGTATCGCAACCAGGTTTAATTGACTGTTTCGGTGTGGTTCCGCATTACTACGTGATCCACGCCAGAAAAAGGCCAGGATCTGGCCAACAAGTATGCGAAAAACGCGAAAGTACGAGCCAGATGAGGGCAAATCCCAGACCTAACCGAGACATAACCAGCGTTATCCTCTAAAATTCTTATCGGAACCAGCTTCTATTGACTGTTTCAGTGTGGAACCACTTTACTACGTGGTCCAAGCCAGAAAATGTCCAGGATCTGGCCAACAAGTCTGCGAAAAATGCGAAGGTACGAGCCAGATGAGGGCAAATGCCAGACCTAACCCAGACATAACCAGCGTTATCCTCTAAAATACTAATCGGAACCAGCTTTAATTGACTGTTTCAGTGTGGTACCACATTGGTACGAGATCCAAACCAGAAAAAACTCAGGATCTGGCCAACAAGAATGCGAAAAACGCGTAAGTACGAACCAGATGATTGCTAATACTAGAACTAACCCAAACGCAACCAGCGATATCCTCCGAACTATTAATTGGAACCAGCATTTATTGACTGTTTCAGTGTGGTACCGCATTACTACATGATCCAAACCAGAAACAACCCAGGATCTGCCCAACAAGTATGCGAAAAACGCGAAAGTGTGAGCCATATGATTGCAAATACCGAAACTAATCTAGAGATAACCAGCGTAATCCTCTAAAATATTAATCGCAACCAGGTATGATTGACTGTTTCGGTGTGGTACCGCATTACTACGTGGTACAAGCCAGTAAAAGGCCAGGATCTGCCCAACAAGTATGCGAGAAATGCGAACATATGTGCCTGATGATTGCAAATACCAGAACTAACCCAAACATAACCAGCGTAGTCCTCCAAAATATTTATCGCAACCAGGTTTAATTGACTGTTTCGGTGTGGAACCACATTACGACGGGATCCAAACCACAAAAAACCCGAGATCTGGCCAACAAGTAAGTGAACAACGCGAAAGTATGAGCCAGATGATTGCAAATACCAGAACTAACCCAGGCATAACCAGCGTTATCCTCTAAAATACTAATCGGAACCAGCTTTTGTTGACAGTGTGGTACCACATTACTACGTGATCCAAGCCAGAAAAAGCCCAGGATCTGGCCAACAAGTATGCGAACAATGCGAAGGTACGAGCCAGATGAGGGCATATCCCAGACCTAACCGAGACATAACCGGCGTTATCATCTAAAATATTAATCGCAACCAGGTTTAGTTGACTGTTTCGGTGTGGTACCGCACTACTACGTGTTCCAAACCAGAAAAAGGCCAGGATCTGGCCAGCAAGTATGCGAAAAATGCGAAAGTACGAGCCAGATGAGGGCAAATCCCAGACCTAACCCAGACATAACATGCGTTATCCTCTAAAATATTAATCGCAACCAGGTTTAATTGATTGTTTCGGTGTGGTACCGCATTACTACGTGATCCAAACCAGAAAATGGCCAGGATCCGGCCAACAAGTATGCGAAAAATGCGAAAGTTCGAGCCAGATGAGGGCAAATACCAGACGCAACCCAGACATAACCGGCGTTATCCTCCAAAATATTAATCGCAACCTGGTATAATTGACTGTTTCAGTGTGGTACCACATTACTACGTTGTCAGAGCCAGAAAAAGGCCAGGATCTGGCCAACAAGTATGCGAAAACTGCGAAAGAACCAGCTTTTATTGACTGTTTCAGTGTGGTACCACATTACTACGTTATCCAAACCTTAAAAAACCCAGGATCTGCCCAACACGTATGCGAAAAACGCGTAAGTATGAGCCAGATGACGCAAATACCAGAACTAACCCAGACATAAGCAGCGTTATCCTCAAAAATATTAATCGCAACCAGGTTTAATTGACTGTTTGAGTGTGGTACCACATTACTACGTGATCCAAACCATAAAAAGGCCAGGATCTGGCCAACTAGTATGCGAAAGACGCGAAAGTATGAGACAGATGAGGGCAAATGCCAGAACTAACCCAGACATAATCGGCGTTTTCCTCTAAAATATTAATCGCAACCAGGATTAGTTGACTGTTTCGGTGTGGTACCGCATTAGTACGCGATCCAAACCAGAAAAAGCCCTGGATCTGGCCAAGAAGTATACGAACAATGCGAAGGTACGAGCCAGATGAGGGCATATCCCAGACCTAACCGAGACATAACCGACGTTATCCTCTAAAATATTAATCGCAACCAGGTTTAATTGACTGTTTCGGTGTGGTACCGCATTACTACGTGATCCAAACCAGAAAATGGCTAGGATCCGGCCAACAAGTATGCGAAAAATGCGAAAGTACGAGCCAGATGAGGGCAAATACCAGACGTAACCCAGGCATAACCGGCGTTATCCTCTAAAATATTAATCGCAACCTGGTTTAATTGACTGTTTCAGTGTGGTACCACATTACTACGTTGTCAAAGACAGAAAAAGGCCAGGATCTGGCCAACAAGTATGCGAAAAATGCGAAAGAACCAGCTTTTATTGACTGTTTCAGTGTGGTACCACATTACTACGTTATCCAAACCAGAAAAAGCCCAGGATCTGGCCAACAAGTATGCGAACAATGCGAAGGTACGAGCCAGATGAGGGCATATCCCAGACCTAACCGAGACATAACCGGCGTTATCCTCTAAAATATTAATCGCAACCAGCTTTAATTGACTGTTTCGGTGTGGTACCGCATTACTACGTGATCCAAACCAGAAAATGGCTAGGATCCGGCCAACAAGTATGCGAAAAATGCGAAAGTACGAGCCAGATGAGGGCAAATACCAGACGTAACCCAGGCATAACCGGCGTTATCCTCTAAAATATTAATCGCAACCTGGTTTAATTGACTGTTTCAGTGTGGTACCACATTACTACGTTGTCAAAGACAGAAAAAGGCCAGGATCTGGCCAACAAGTATGCGAAAAATGCGAAAGAACCAGCTTTTATTGACTGTTTCAGTGTGGTACCACATTACTACGTTATCCAAACCAGAAAAAGCCCAGGATCTGGCCAACAAGTATGCGAACAATGCGAAGGTACGAGCCAGATGAGGGCATATCCCAGACCTAACCGAGACATAACCGGCGTTATCCTCTAAAATATTAATCGCAACCAGGTTTATTTGACTGTTTCGGTGTGGTACCGCACTACTTTGTGTTCCAAACCAGAAAAAGGGCAGGATCTGGGCAACAATTATGCGAAAAGTGCGATAGTACGAGCCAGATGAGGGCAAATTACAGACCTAACCTAGACATAACCGGCGTTATCCTCTAAAATATTAATCGGAACCAGGTTTAATTGACTGTTTCAGTGTGGTACCACATTACTACGTGGTCCAAGCCAGAAAAAGGCCAGGATCTGGCCAGCAAGTATGGGAAAAATGCGAAAGTACGAGCCAGATGAGGGCAAATCCCAGACCTAACCCAGACATAACATGCGTTATCCTCTAAAATATTAATCGCAACCAGGTTTAATTGACTGTTTCGGTGTGGTACCACATTACTACGTGATCCAAACCAGAAAAAGGCCAGGACCAGGCCAACAAGTATGCCAAAAATGCGAAAGTACGAGCTAGATGATTGCTAGTACCAGAACTAACCCAAACGTAACCAGCGTTATCCTCCAAACTATTAATCGGAAGCAGCTCATATTGACTGTTTCAGTGTGGTACCACATTACTACATGATCCAAACCAGAAAAAACCCAGGATCTGGCCAACAAGTATGCGAAAAATGCGAAAGAACCAGCTTTTATTGACTGTTTCAGTGTGGTACCACATTACTACGTTATCCAAACCAGAAAAAGCCCAGGATCTGGCCAACAAGTATGCGAACAATGCGAAGGTACGAGCCAGATGAGGGCATATCCCAGACCTAACCGAGACATAACCGGCGTTATCCTCTAAAATATTAATCGCAACCAGGTTTATTTGACTGTTTCGGTGTGGTACCGCACTACTACGTGTTCCAAACCAGAAAAAGGGCAGGATCTGGGCAACAATTATGCGAAAAGTGCGATAGTACGAGCCAGATGAGGGCAAATACCAGACCTAACCTAGACATAACCGGCGTTATCCTCTAAAATATTAATCGCAACCAGGTTTAATTGACTGTTTCGGTGTGGTACCGCGTTACTACGTGATTCAAGCCAGAAAAGACCCAGGATCTGCCAAACAAGTATGCGAAAAGCGCGAAAGTATGAGCCAGATGATAGCAAATACCAGAACTAACCCAGACATAACCAGCGTTATCCTCTAAAATACTAATCGGAACCAGCTTTTATTGACAGTGTGGTACCACATTACTATGTGATCCAAGCCAGAAAAAGCCCAGGATCTGCCAACAAGTATGCGAAAAACCCGAAAGTACGAGCCAGATGAGGGCAAATTCCAGACCTAACCTAGACGTAACCAGCGTTATCCTCTAAAATACTTATCGGAACCAGATTCTATTGACTGTTCCGGTGTGGAAACACATTACTACGGGATCCAAACCAGAAAAATCCCAGGATCTGGCCAACAACTATGCGAAAAACGCGAAAGTACGAGCCAGATGAGGGCATATACCAGACCTAACCCAGACATAACCGGCGATATCCTCTAAAATATTTATCGCGAACATGCTTAATTGACTGCTTCAGTGTGGTACCACATTACTACGTGATCCAAACCAAAAAATACCTGGATCTGGCCAACAAGTGTGCGTAATACGCGAAAGTATGAGCCAGATGATTGCAAATACCAGAACTAACACAGACATAACCAGCGTTATCCTCTAAAATATTAATCGGAACCAGCCTTAATTGACTGTGTCAGTGTGGTACCACAATGGTACGGGATCCAAACCAGAAAAAACTCAGGATCTGGACAACAAGTATGCGAAAAATGCGAAAGAACCAGCTTTTATTGACTGTTTCAGTGTAGTACCACATTACTACGTTATCCAAACCAGAAAAAACCCAGGATCTGCCCAACAAGTATGCGATAAACGCGTAAGTATGAGCCAGATGATGGCAAATACCAGAACTAACCCAAACATAACCAGCGATATCCTCTAAAATATTATTCGCAACCGGGTTTAATTGACTGTTTCGGTGTGGTACCGCATTAGTACGCGATCCAAACCAGAAAAAGCCCTGGATCTGGCCAACAAGTATGCGAAACATGCGAAAGTATGAGACAGATGACGGCAAATACTAGAACTAACCAAGACTTAACCGGCGTGATCCTGTAAAATATTAATCGCAACCAGGTTTAATTGACTGTTTCGGTGTGGAACCACATTACGACGGTATCCAAACCACAAAAAACCCAGGATCTGCCCGGCAAGTAAGCGAAAAATGCGAAAGTATGAGCCGGATGGTTGGAAATACCAGAACTAACCCAGCCATAACCGGCGTTATCCTCGAAAATATTAATCGCAACCAGGTTTAATTGACTGTTTCGGTGTGGTACCGCATTACTACGTGATCCAAACCAGAAAAAGCCCAGGATCTGGCCAACAAGTAAGCGAAAATTGCGAAAGTACGAGCCAGATGTGGACAAATCCCAGAACTACCCGAGACATAACCGGCGTTGTCCACTAAAATATTAATCGGACCCTGGTTTAATTGACTGTTTCAGTGTCGTACCACTTTACTACGTGGTCCAAGCCAGAAGAAGGCCAGGATCCGGCCAAAAAGTATGCGAAAAATGCGAAAGTACGAGCCAGATGAGGGCAAATATTAGAACTAACCCAGACGTAACCGGCGTTATCCTATAAAATACTAATCGGAACCAGCTTTTATTGACAGTGTGGTACCACATTATTACGTGATCCAAGCCAGAAAAAGCCCAGGATCTGGCCAACAAGTAAGCGAAAATTGCGAAAGTACGAGCCTGATGTGGACAAATCCCAGAACTACCCGAGACATAACCGGCGTTGTCCACTAAAATATTAATCGGACCCTGGTTTAATTGACTGTTTCAGTGTCGTACCACTTTACTACGTGGTCCAAGCCAGAAGAAGGCCAGGATCCGGCCAAAAAGTATGCGAGAAATGCGAAAGTACGAGCCAGAAGATTGCAAATCCCAGACCTAACCCAGACGTAACCAGCGTTATCCTCTAAAATATTATTCGCAACCTGATTTAATTGACTGTTTCGGTTTGGTACCACATTACTGCCATGTCAAAGCCAGAAAAAGGCCAGGATCTGGCCAACAAGTATGCGAAAAACGCGAAAGTATGAGCCAGAAGATTGCAAATACCGGAACTAACCCAGACATAATCAGCGTTATCCTCTAAAATATTATTCGCAACCAGGGTTAATTGACTGTTTCGGTGTGGTACCACATTACTACGTGGTCCAAGCCAGAAAAAGGCCAGGATCTGCCCAACAAGTAAGCGAAAAATGCGAAAGTACGAGCCAGATGTGGACAAATCCCAGAACTACCCGAGACATAACCGGCGTTATCCTCTAAAATATTAATCGGAACCAGGCTTAATTGACTGTTTCAGTGTGGTACCACATTACTACGTGGTCCAAGCCAGAAAAAGGCCAGGATCTGGCCAGCAAGTATGCGAAAAGCGCGAAAGTATGAGCCAGATGATAGCAAATACCAGAACTAACCCAGACGTAACCAGCGATATCCTCTAAAATACTTATCGGAACCAGCTTCTATTGACTGTTTCAGTGTGGTATCGCATTGCTACGGGATCCAAACCAGAAAAAACTCACTATCTGCCAACAAGTATGCGAAAAACCCGAAAGTACGTGCCAGATGAGGGCAAATTCCAGACCTAACCCAGACGTAACCAGCGTTATCCTCTAAAATACTTATCGGAACCAGATTCTATTGACTGTTTCAGTGTGGTACCGCATTGGTACGGGATCCGAACCAGAAAAAACTCACGATCTGCCAACAAGTATGCGAAAAACCCGAAAGTACGAGCCAGATGAGGGCAAATTCCAGACCTAACTCAGACATAACCGGCGTTATCCTCTAAAATATTAATCGCAACCAGGTTTAATTGACTGTTCCGGTGTGGAAACACATTACTACGGGATCCAAACCAGAAAAATCCCAGGATCTGGCCAACAACAATGCGAAAAACGCGAATGTACGAGCCAGATGAGGGCATATACCAGACCAAACCCAGACATAACCGGCGATATCCTCTAAAATATTTATCGCGAACATGTTTAATTGACTGCTTCAGTGTGGTACCACATTACTACGTGATCCAAACCAAAAAATACCTGGATCTGGCCAACAAGTGTGCGTAATACGCGAAAGTATGAGCCAGATGATTGCAAATACCAGAACTAACACAGACATAACCAGCGTTATCCTCTAAAATATTAATCGGAACCAGCCTTAATTGACTGTGTCAGTGTGGTACCACAATGGTACGGGATCCAAACCAGAAAAAACTCAGGATCTGGACAACAAGTATGCGAGAAACGCAGAAGTACGAGCCAGATGAGGGCAAATCCCAGACCTAACCCAGACATAACCGGCGTTATCCACTAAAATATTAATCGCATCCAGGTTTAATTGACTGTTTCGGTGTGGTACCGCATTACTACGTGATCCAAACCAGAAAAGGGCCTGGATCTGGCCAACAAGTATGCGAATTATGCGAGAGTACGAGCCAGATGAGGGCAAATACCAGACCTAACCAAGACGTAACCGGCGTTATCCTCTAAAATTTTAATCACAACCAGGTTTAGATGACTGTTTCGGTGTGGTACCGCATTAATACGTGATCCAAACCAGAAATATCCCAGGATGTGGCCAACAAGTATGCAAAAAATGCGAAAGTATGTGCCTGATGATTGCAAATACCAGTCCTAACCCAAACGTAACCTGCGTTATCCTCCAAACTATTAATCGGAACCAGCTTTTATTGACTGTTTCAGTGTGGTACCACATTACTACATTATTCAAACCAGAAAAAAACCCAGAATCTGCCCAACAAGTATGCGAAAAATGCGAAAGTACGAGCCAGATGAGGGCAAATACCAGACGTAACCCAGACATAACCGGCGTTATCCTCTAAAATATTAATCGCAGCCTGGTTTAATTGACTGTTTCAGTGTGGTACCACATTACTACGTTGTCATAGCCAGAAAAAGGCCAGGATCTGGCCAACAAGTATGCGAAAAATGCGAAAGAACCAGCTCTTATTGACTGTTTCAGAGTAGTACCACATTACTACGTTATCCAAACCAGAAAAAACCCAGGATCTGCCCAACAAGTATGCGAAAAACGCGTAAGTATGAGCCAGATGATGGCAAATACCAGAACTAACCCAGACATAACCGGCGTTATCCTCGAAAATATTAATCGCAACCAGGTTTAATTGACTGTTTCGGTGTGCTACCGCATTACTACGCGATCCAAACCAGAAAAAGCCCTGGATCTGGCCTACAAGTATGCGAAACATGCGAAAGTATGAGACAGATGACGGCAAATACTAGAACTAACCAAGACTTAACCGGCGTTATCCTGTAAAATATTAATCGCAACCAGGTTTAATTGACTGTTTCAGTGTGGAACCACATTACGACGGTATCCAAACCACAAAAAACCCAGGATATGCCCGGCAAGTAAGCGAAAAATGCGAAAGTATGAGCCGGATGGTTGGAAATACCAGAACTAACCCAGACGTAACCGGCGTTATCCTCAAAAATATTAATCGCAACCAGGTTTAATTGACTGTTTCGGTGTGGTACCGCATTACTACGTGATCCAAACCAGAAAATGGCCAGGATCTGGCCAAAAAGTATGCGAGAAATGCGAAAGTACGAGCCAGATGATTGCAAATCCCAGACCTAACCCAGACGTAACCAGCGTTATCCTCTAAAATATTATTCGCAACCTGATTTAATTGACTGCTTCGGTTTGGTACCACATTACTGCCATGTCAAAGCCGGAAAAAGGCCAGGATCTGGCCAACAAGTAAGCGAAAAATGCGAAAGTACGAGCCAGATGTGGACAAATCCCAGAACTACCCGAGACATAACCGGCGTTATCCTCTAAAATATTAATCGGGACCAGGTTTAATTGACTGTTTCAGTGTGGTACCACATTACTACGTGGTCCAAGCCAGAAAAAGGCCAGGATCTGGCCAGCAAGTATGCGAAAAGCACGAAAGTATGAGCCAGATGATAGCAAATACCAGAACTAACCCAGACGTAACCAGCGATATCCTCTAAAATACTTATTGGAACCAGCTTCTATTGACTGTTTCAGTGTGCTATCGCATTGCTACGGGATCCAAACCAGAAAAAACTCACGATCTGCCAACAAGTATGCGAAAAACCCGAAAGTACGAGCCAGATGAGGGCAAATTCCAGACCTAACTCAGACATAACCGGCGTTATCCTCTAAAATATTAATCGCAACCAGGTTTAATTGACTGTTCCGGTGTGGAAACAGATTACTACGGGATCCAAACCAGAAAAATCCCAGGATCTGGCCAACAACTATGCGAAAAACGCGAATGTACGAGCCAGATGAGGGCATATACCAGACCTAACCCAGACATAACCGGCGATATCCTCTAAAATATTTATCGCGAACATGTTTAATTGACTGCTTCAGTGTGGTACCACATTACTACGTGATCCAAACCAAAAAATACCTGGATCTGGCCAACAAGTGTGCGTAATACGCGAAAGCATGAGCCAGATGATTGCAAATACCAGAACTAACACAGACATAACCAGCGTTATCCTCTAAAATATTAATCGGAACCAGCCTTAATTGACTGTGTCAGTGTGGTACCACAATGGTACGGGATCCAAACCAGAAAAAACTCAGGATCTGGACAACAAGTATGCGAGAAACGCAGAAGTACGAGCCAGATGAGGGCAAGTTCCAGACCTAACCCAGACATAACCGGCGCTATCCACTAAAATATTAATCGCAACCAGGTTTAATTGACTGTTTCGGTCAGGTACCGCATTACTACGTGATCAAAACCAGAAAAAGGCCTGGATCTGGCCAACAAGTATGCGATAAACGCGTAAGTATGAGCCAGATGATGGCAAATACCAGAACTAACCCAAACATAACCAGCGATATCCTCTAAAATATTATTCGCAACCGGGTTTAATTGACTGTTTCGGTGTGGTACCGCATTAGTACGCGATCCAAACCAGAAAAAGCCCTGGATCTGGCCAACAAGTATGCGAAACATGCGAAAGTATGAGACAGATGACGGCAAATACTAGAACTAACCAAGACTTAACCGGCGTGATCCTGTAAAATATTAATCGCAACCAGGTTTAATTGACTGTTTCGGTGTGGAACCACATTACGACGGTATCCAAACCACAAAAAACCCAGGATCTGCCCGGCAAGTAAGCGAAAAATGCGAAAGTATGAGCCGGATGGTTGGAAATACCAGAACTAACCCAGCCATAACCGGCGTTATCCTCGAAAATATTAATCGCAACCAGGTTTAATTGACTGTTTCGGTGTGGTACCGCATTACTACGTGATCCAAACCAGAAAAAGCCCAGGATCTGGCCAACAAGTAAGCGAAAATTGCGAAAGTACGAGCCAGATGTGGACAAATCCCAGAACTACCCGAGACATAACCGGCGTTGTCCACTAAAATATTAATCGGACCCTGGTTTAATTGACTGTTTCAGTGTCGTACCACTTTACTACGTGGTCCAAGCCAGAAGAAGGCCAGGATCCGGCCAAAAAGTATGCGAAAAATGCGAAAGTACGAGCCAGATGAGGGCAAATATTAGAACTAACCCAGACGTAACCGGCGTTATCCTATAAAATACTAATCGGAACCAGCTTTTATTGACAGTGTGGTACCACATTATTACGTGATCCAAGCCAGAAAAAGCCCAGGATCTGGCCAACAAGTAAGCGAAAATTGCGAAAGTACGAGCCTGATGTGGACAAATCCCAGAACTACCCGAGACATAACCGGCGTTGTCCACTAAAATATTAATCGGACCCTGGTTTAATTGACTGTTTCAGTGTCGTACCACTTTACTACGTGGTCCAAGCCAGAAGAAGGCCAGGATCCGGCCAAAAAGTATGCGAGAAATGCGAAAGTACGAGCCAGAAGATTGCAAATCCCAGACCTAACCCAGACGTAACCAGCGTTATCCTCTAAAATATTATTCGCAACCTGATTTAATTGACTGTTTCGGTTTGGTACCACATTACTGCCATGTCAAAGCCAGAAAAAGGCCAGGATCTGGCCAACAAGTATGCGAAAAACGCGAAAGTATGAGCCAGAAGATTGCAAATACCGGAACTAACCCAGACATAATCAGCGTTATCCTCTAAAATATTATTCGCAACCAGGGTTAATTGACTGTTTCGGTGTGGTACCACATTACTACGTGGTCCAAGCCAGAAAAAGGCCAGGATCTGCCCAACAAGTAAGCGAAAAATGCGAAAGTACGAGCCAGATGTGGACAAATCCCAGAACTACCCGAGACATAACCGGCGTTATCCTCTAAAATATTAATCGGAACCAGGCTTAATTGACTGTTTCAGTGTGGTACCACATTACTACGTGGTCCAAGCCAGAAAAAGGCCAGGATCTGGCCAGCAAGTATGCGAAAAGCGCGAAAGTATGAGCCAGATGATAGCAAATACCAGAACTAACCCAGACGTAACCAGCGATATCCTCTAAAATACTTATCGGAACCAGCTTCTATTGACTGTTTCAGTGTGGTATCGCATTGCTACGGGATCCAAACCAGAAAAAACTCACTATCTGCCAACAAGTATGCGAAAAACCCGAAAGTACGTGCCAGATGAGGGCAAATTCCAGACCTAACCCAGACGTAACCAGCGTTATCCTCTAAAATACTTATCGGAACCAGATTCTATTGACTGTTTCAGTGTGGTACCGCATTGGTACGGGATCCGAACCAGAAAAAACTCACGATCTGCCAACAAGTATGCGAAAAACCCGAAAGTACGAGCCAGATGAGGGCAAATTCCAGACCTAACTCAGACATAACCGGCGTTATCCTCTAAAATATTAATCGCAACCAGGTTTAATTGACTGTTCCGGTGTGGAAACACATTACTACGGGATCCAAACCAGAAAAATCCCAGGATCTGGCCAACAACAATGCGAAAAACGCGAATGTACGAGCCAGATGAGGGCATATACCAGACCAAACCCAGACATAACCGGCGATATCCTCTAAAATATTTATCGCGAACATGTTTAATTGACTGCTTCAGTGTGGTACCACATTACTACGTGATCCAAACCAAAAAATACCTGGATCTGGCCAACAAGTGTGCGTAATACGCGAAAGTATGAGCCAGATGATTGCAAATACCAGAACTAACACAGACATAACCAGCGTTATCCTCTAAAATATTAATCGGAACCAGCCTTAATTGACTGTGTCAGTGTGGTACCACAATGGTACGGGATCCAAACCAGAAAAAACTCAGGATCTGGACAACAAGTATGCGAGAAACGCAGAAGTACGAGCCAGATGAGGGCAAATCCCAGACCTAACCCAGACATAACCGGCGTTATCCACTAAAATATTAATCGCATCCAGGTTTAATTGACTGTTTCGGTGTGGTACCGCATTACTACGTGATCCAAACCAGAAAAGGGCCTGGATCTGGCCAACAAGTATGCGAATTATGCGAGAGTACGAGCCAGATGAGGGCAAATACCAGACCTAACCAAGACGTAACCGGCGTTATCCTCTAAAATTTTAATCACAACCAGGTTTAGATGACTGTTTCGGTGTGGTACCGCATTAATACGTGATCCAAACCAGAAATATCCCAGGATGTGGCCAACAAGTATGCAAAAAATGCGAAAGTATGTGCCTGATGATTGCAAATACCAGTCCTAACCCAAACGTAACCTGCGTTATCCTCCAAACTATTAATCGGAACCAGCTTTTATTGACTGTTTCAGTGTGGTACCACATTACTACATTATTCAAACCAGAAAAAAACCCAGAATCTGCCCAACAAGTATGCGAAAAATGCGAAAGTACGAGCCAGATGAGGGCAAATACCAGACGTAACCCAGACATAACCGGCGTTATCCTCTAAAATATTAATCGCAGCCTGGTTTAATTGACTGTTTCAGTGTGGTACCACATTACTACGTTGTCATAGCCAGAAAAAGGCCAGGATCTGGCCAACAAGTATGCGAAAAATGCGAAAGAACCAGCTCTTATTGACTGTTTCAGAGTAGTACCACATTACTACGTTATCCAAACCAGAAAAAACCCAGGATCTGCCCAACAAGTATGCGAAAAACGCGTAAGTATGAGCCAGATGATGGCAAATACCAGAACTAACCCAGACATAACCGGCGTTATCCTCGAAAATATTAATCGCAACCAGGTTTAATTGACTGTTTCGGTGTGCTACCGCATTACTACGCGATCCAAACCAGAAAAAGCCCTGGATCTGGCCTACAAGTATGCGAAACATGCGAAAGTATGAGACAGATGACGGCAAATACTAGAACTAACCAAGACTTAACCGGCGTTATCCTGTAAAATATTAATCGCAACCAGGTTTAATTGACTGTTTCAGTGTGGAACCACATTACGACGGTATCCAAACCACAAAAAACCCAGGATATGCCCGGCAAGTAAGCGAAAAATGCGAAAGTATGAGCCGGATGGTTGGAAATACCAGAACTAACCCAGACGTAACCGGCGTTATCCTCAAAAATATTAATCGCAACCAGGTTTAATTGACTGTTTCGGTGTGGTACCGCATTACTACGTGATCCAAACCAGAAAATGGCCAGGATCTGGCCAAAAAGTATGCGAGAAATGCGAAAGTACGAGCCAGATGATTGCAAATCCCAGACCTAACCCAGACGTAACCAGCGTTATCCTCTAAAATATTATTCGCAACCTGATTTAATTGACTGCTTCGGTTTGGTACCACATTACTGCCATGTCAAAGCCGGAAAAAGGCCAGGATCTGGCCAACAAGTAAGCGAAAAATGCGAAAGTACGAGCCAGATGTGGACAAATCCCAGAACTACCCGAGACATAACCGGCGTTATCCTCTAAAATATTAATCGGGACCAGGTTTAATTGACTGTTTCAGTGTGGTACCACATTACTACGTGGTCCAAGCCAGAAAAAGGCCAGGATCTGGCCAGCAAGTATGCGAAAAGCACGAAAGTATGAGCCAGATGATAGCAAATACCAGAACTAACCCAGACGTAACCAGCGATATCCTCTAAAATACTTATTGGAACCAGCTTCTATTGACTGTTTCAGTGTGCTATCGCATTGCTACGGGATCCAAACCAGAAAAAACTCACGATCTGCCAACAAGTATGCGAAAAACCCGAAAGTACGAGCCAGATGAGGGCAAATTCCAGACCTAACTCAGACATAACCGGCGTTATCCTCTAAAATATTAATCGCAACCAGGTTTAATTGACTGTTCCGGTGTGGAAACAGATTACTACGGGATCCAAACCAGAAAAATCCCAGGATCTGGCCAACAACTATGCGAAAAACGCGAATGTACGAGCCAGATGAGGGCATATACCAGACCTAACCCAGACATAACCGGCGATATCCTCTAAAATATTTATCGCGAACATGTTTAATTGACTGCTTCAGTGTGGTACCACATTACTACGTGATCCAAACCAAAAAATACCTGGATCTGGCCAACAAGTGTGCGTAATACGCGAAAGCATGAGCCAGATGATTGCAAATACCAGAACTAACACAGACATAACCAGCGTTATCCTCTAAAATATTAATCGGAACCAGCCTTAATTGACTGTGTCAGTGTGGTACCACAATGGTACGGGATCCAAACCAGAAAAAACTCAGGATCTGGACAACAAGTATGCGAGAAACGCAGAAGTACGAGCCAGATGAGGGCAAGTTCCAGACCTAACCCAGACATAACCGGCGCTATCCACTAAAATATTAATCGCAACCAGGTTTAATTGACTGTTTCGGTCAGGTACCGCATTACTACGTGATCAAAACCAGAAAAAGGCCTGGATCTGGCCAACATGTATGCGAATGATGCGAAAGTACGAGCCAGATCAGGGCAAATACCAGACCTAACCAAGACGTAACCGGCGTTACCCTCTAAAATTTTAATCACAACCAGGTTTAGATGACTGTTTCGGTGTGGTACCGCATTAATACGTGATCCAAACCAGAAATATCCCAGGATGTGGCCAACAAGTATGCAAAAAATGCGAAAGTATGTGCCTGATGATTGCAAATACCAGTTCTAACCCAAACGTAACCTGCGTTATCCTCCAAACTATTAATCGGAACCAGCTTTTATTGACTGTTTCAGTGTGGTACCACATTACTACATTATCCAAACCAGAAAAAACCCAGAATCTGCCCAACAAGTATGCGAAAAATGCGAAAGTACGAGCCAGATGAGGGCAAATACCAGACGTAACCCAGACATAACCGGCGTTATCCTCTAAAATATAAATCGCAACCTGGTTTAATTGACTGTTTCAGTGTGGTACCACATTACTACGTTGTCATAGCCAGAAAAAGGCCAGGATCTGGCCAACAAGTATGCGAAAAATGCGAAAGAACCAGCTTTTATTGACTGTTTCAGTGTAGTACCACATTACTACGTTATCCAAACCAGAAAAAACCCAGGATATGCCCAACAAGTATGCGAAAAACGCGTAAGTATGAGCCAGATGATGGCAAATACCAGAACTAACCCAGACATAACCAGCGTTATCCTCTAAAATTTTATTCGCAACCAGGTTTAATTGACTGTTTCGGTGTGGTACCGCATTAGTACGCGATCCAAACCAGAGAAAGCCCTGGATCTGGCCAACAAGTATGCGAAACATGCGAAAGTATGAGACAGATGACGGCAAATACTAGAACTAACCAAGACTTAACCGGCGTTATCCTGTAAAATATTAATCGCAACCAGGTTTAATTGACTGTTTCGGTGTGGAACCACATTACGACGGTATCCAAACCACAAAAAACCCAGGATCTGCCCGGCAAGTAAGCGAAAAATGCGAAAGTATGAGCCGGATGGTTGGAAATACCAGAACTAACCCAGACGTAACCGGCGTTATCCTCAAAAATATTAATCGCAACCAGGTTTAATTGACTGTTTCGGTGTGGTACCGCATTACTACGTGATCCAAACCAGAAAATGGCCAGGATCCGGCCAACAAGTATGCGAAAAATGCGAAAGTACGAGCCAGATGAGGGCAAATATTAGAACTAACCCAGACATAACCGGCGTTATCCTATAAAATACTAATCGGAACCAGCTTTTATTGACAGTGTGGTACCACATTACTACGTGATCCAAGCCAGAAAAAGCCCAGGATCTGGCCAACAAGTAAGCGAAAAATGCGAAAGTACGAGCCAGATGTGGACAAATCCCAGAACTACCCGAGACATAACCGGCGTTGTCCACTAAAATATTAATCGGACCCTGGTTTAATTAACTGTTTCAGTGTGGTACCACTTTACTACGTGGTCCAAGCCAGAAGAAGGCCAGGATCCGGCCAACAAGTATGCGAAAAATGCGAAAGTACAAGCCAGATGAGGGCAAATACCAGACCTAACCGAGACATTACCGGCGTTATCCTCTAAAATATTAATCGCAACCAGGTTTAATTGACTGTTTCGGTGTGGTACCACATTACTACGTGGTCCAAGCCAGAAAAAGGCCAGGATCTGGCCAAAAAGTATGCGAGAAATGCGAAAGTACGAGCCAGATGATTGCAAATCCCAGACCTAACCCAGACGTAACCAGCGTTATCCTCTAAAATATTATTCGCAACCTGATTTAATTGACTGTTTCGGTTTGGTACCACATTACTGCCATGTCAAAGCCAGAAAAAGGCCAGGATCTGGCCAACAAGTATGCGAAAAACGCGAAAGTATGAGCCAGAAGATTGCAAATACCGGAACTAACCCAGACATAATCAGCGTTATGCTCTAAAATATTATTCGCCACCAGGGTTAATTGACTGTTTCGGTGTGGTACCACATTACTACGTGGTCCAAGCCAGAAAAAGGCCAGGATCTGGCCAACAAGTAAGCGAAAAATGCGACAGTACGAGCCAGATGAGGGCAAATCCCAGACCTAACCGAGACATAACCTTCGTTATCCTCTAAAATATTAATCGCAACCAGGATTAATTGATTGTTTCGGTGTGGTATCACATTACTACGTGGTCCAAGCCAGAAAAAGGCCAGGATCTGGCCATCAAGTATGCGAAAAATGCGAAAGTACGAGCCAGATGAGGGCAAATACCAGACCTAACCCAGACGTTACCGGCGTTATCCTCTAAAATACAAATCGCAACCAGCTTTAATTGACTGTTTCGGTGTGGTACCGCATTACTACGTGATCCAAACCAGAAAAGGCCCAGGACCTGGCCAACAAGTATGCGAAAAATGCGAAAGGACGAGCCAGATGAGGGCAAATACCAGAACTAACCCAGACATAACCAGCGTTATCCTCTAAAATACTAATCGGAACCAGCTTTTATTGACAGTGTGGTACCACATTACTACGTGATCCAAGCCAGGAAAAGCCCAGGATCTGCCCAACAAGTATGCGAAAAGCGCGAAAGTATGAGCCAGATGATAGCAAATACCAGAACTAACCCAGACATAACCAGCGTTATCCTCTAAAATACTTATCTGAACCAGCTTCTATTGACTGTTTCAGTGTGGTACCACATTACTACGCGGTCCAAGCCAGAAAAAGGCCATGATCTGGCCAAAAAGTATGCGACAAATGCGAATGTACGAGTCAGATGAAGGCAAATCCTAGACCTAATCGAGACAGAACCGGCGTTGTCCACTAAAATATTAATCGGACCCTGGTTTAATTGACTGTTTCAGTGTGGTACCACTTTACTACGTGGTCCAAGCCAGAAGAAGGCCAGGATCCGGCCAAAAATTATGCGAAAAATGCGAAAGTGCGAGCCACATGAGGGCATATCACAGACCTAACCGAGACATAACCGGCGTTATCCTCTAAAATATTAATCGCAACCAGGTTTAATTGACTGTTTCGGTGTGGAACCACATTACTACCAGGATCCAAACCAGAAAACACCCAGGATCTGGCCATCAACTATGCGAAAAACGCGAATGTACGAGCCAGATGAGGGCAAATCCCAGACCTAACCGGGACATAACCGGCGTTATCCTCCAAAATAGTAATCGCAACCAGGTTTAATTGACTGTTTCAGTGCGGTACCAATTTACTACGTGGTCCTTGCCAGAAAAGGGCCAGGATCTGGCCAACAAGTATGCGAAAAACTCGAAGGTATGCGCCAGATGATAGTAAATACCAGAACTAACCCAGACATAACCAGCGTTACCCTCTAAAATATTAATCGGACCCAGGTTTTATTGACTGTTTCAGTGCGGTACCACTTTACTACGTGGTCCTTGCCAGAAAAGGGCCAGGATCTGGCCAACAAGTATGCGAAAAACTCGAAGGTATGCGCCAGATGATAGCAAATACCAGAACTAACCCAGACATAACCAGCGTTATCCTCTCAAATACTCATCGGAACCAGCTTCTATTGACTGTTACAGTGTGGTACCACATTACTACGTGATCCAAACCAGAAAAAGCCCAGGATCTGGCCAACAAGTATGCGAAAAACTCGAAGGTATGTGACAGATTATAGCAAATACCAGAACTAACCCAGACATAACCAGCGTTATCCTCTAAAATACTTATCGGAGCCAGCTTCTATTGACTGTTTCAGTGTGGTACCGCATTACTACTGGATCCAAACCAGAAAAAACTCAGGGTCTGGCCAACAAGTATGCGAGAAATGCGAAAGTACGAGCCAGATGATTGCAAATCCCAGACCTAACCAAGACGTAACCAGCGTTATCCTCTAAAATATTATTCGCAACCTGATTTAATTGACTGTTTCGGTTTGGTACCACATTACTGCCATGTCAAAGCCAGAAAAAGGCCAGGATCTGGCCAACAGGTATGCGAAGAACGCGAAAGTATGAGCCAGAAGATTGCAAATACCGGAACTAACCCAGACATAATCAGCGTTATCCTCTAAAATATTATTCGCAACCAGGGTTAATTGACTGTTTCGGTGTGGTACCACATTGGTACGGGATCCAAACCAGAAAAAACTCAGGATCTGGCCAACAAGTATGCGAAAAATACGAAAGTACGAGCCAGATGATGGCAAATCCCAGACCTAATCTAGACATAACCAGCGTTATCCTCTAAAATACTATTCGGAACCAGCTTCTATTGACTGTTCCAGTGTGGTACCACATTAGTACGTGATCCAAACCAGAAAAAGCCTAGGATCTGGCCAACAAGTATGCGAAAAATACGAAAGCACGAGCCAGATGAGGGCAAATCCCAGACCTAACCGAGACATAAACAGCGTTATCCTCTCAAATACTTATCGGAACCAGCTTCTATTGACGGTTTCAGTGTGGTACCACATTACTACGTGATCCAAACCAGAAAAATCCCAGGATCTGGCCAACAACTATGCGAAAAACGCGAAAGTATGAGCCAGATGATTGCAAATACCAGAACTAACACAGGCATAACCAGCGTTATACTCGAAAATACTAAGCGGAACCAGCTTCTATTGACTGTTTCAGTGTGGTACCACATTGGTATGGGATCCAAACCAGAAAAAACTCAGGATCTGGCCAATAAGTATGCGAAAAACGCGAAAGTACGAGCCAGATGAGGGCAAATCCCAGACCTATCCCAGACATAACCGGCGTTATCCTCCAAAATAGTAATCGCAACCAGGTTTAATTGACTGTATCGGTGTGGTGCCGCGTTACTACGTGACCCTAACCAGAAAAAACCCAGGATCTGCCCAACAAGTATGCGAAAAACGCGAAAGTACGAGCCAGATGAAGACAAATCCCAGACATACCCGAGGCATAACCGGCGTCATCATCTAAAATATTAATCGCAACCAGTTTAATTGACTGTTTCGTTGTGGAATCTCACTACTACGGGATCCAAACCAGAAAAGCCCAGGATCTGGCCAACAAGTATGCGAAAAACGCGAAAGTATGAGCCTGATGATTGCAAATACCAGAACTAACCCAGGCTTAACCAGCGTTATCCTCTAAAATGCTAAGCGGAACCAGCTTCTATTGACTGTTTCAGTGTGGTACCACATTACTACGTGATCCAAACGAGAAAATGCCCAGGATCTGGACAACAAGTATGCGAAAAACGCGAAAGTATGAGACACATGAGGGCAAATACTAGACGTAACCCAGACATAACCGGCGTTATCCTCTAAAATATTAATCGCAAGCAGGTTTAATTGACTGTTTCGGTGTGGAACCACATTACTACGGGATCCAAACCAGAAAAAACCCAGAATCTGGCCAACAAGTATGCGAAAAGTGCGAAGGTACGAGCCAGATGAGGGCAAATACCAGACCTAACCCAGACATAAGCGGCGTCATCCTCTAAGATATTAATCGGACCCGGGTTTAATTGACTGTTTCAGTGTGGTACCACATTACTACGTGGTCCAAGCCAGAAAAACGCCAAGATCTGGCCGACAAGTATGCGAAAAATGCGAAAGTACGAGCCAGATGAGGGCAAATACCAGAACTAACCCAAACGTAACCAGCGTTATCCTGCAAACTATTACTCGGAACCAGCTTTTATTGACTGTTTCAGTGTGGTACCACAGTACTACGTGATCCAAACCAGAAAAACCCAGGATCTGTTCAACAAGCATGTGAAGATTGCGAAGGTATGAGTCTGATGAGGGCAGATCCCAGACCTATCCCAGACCTAACATGCGTTATCATCTAAAACATTGATCGAAACCAGGTTTAATCGACTGTTTCAGAGTGGTATCACATTACTACGTGATCCAAACTAGAAAAAGCCAGGGATCTGTTCAACAAGTATGTGAACAATGCGAAAGTATGTGTCTGATGAGGGCAAATCCTAGCCCTAACCCAGACCTAACATGCGTTACCTTCTAAAATATTGATCGAGACCAGGTATAATGGACTGTTTCCGTGTGGTACTACATCAGTATGTGATCCAATCCAGAAAATGCAACGTATCTGGCCAACAGGTATGACAAATATACGAAAGTATGAGTCTGTTGAGGGCAAATCCCAGGCCTAACCTAGACCTAACATGCGTTATCATCTAAAAAATTTATCGAGACCAGGTTGAATTGACTGTTTCAGTGTGGTACCACATTACTACGGGATCCAAACCAGAAAAAGCACAGAATCTGGCCATCAAGTATGAGAAATATGCGAAAGTACGAGCCTGATCAGAGCAAATCCCTGATCTTATCCAGACCTAACATGCGTTATCCTAAAATATTGATCGAAACCAGGTTTAATGGACTGTTTCAGTGTGGTACCACGTTACTACGTGATCCAGACCAGTGAAAACCCAGAATCTGGCCATCAAGTTTGAGAAATATGCGAACGTACGAGCCTGATGAGAGCAAACCCCAGACCTAACCAAGACCTAACATGCGTTATTCCCTAGAATATTGATCGAAACCAGGTTTAATGGACTGTTTCAGTATGGTACCACTTTACTACGTGATCCAGACCAGAGAAAGCCCTGTATCTGGCCAACAAGTATGAGAAATATGCGAAAGTATGAGCCCGATGCGGGCAAATCCTGGACCTAACCCAGACCTAACATGCGTTATCCTCTAAAATATTGATCGAGACCAGGTATAATTGACTGTTTCAGTGTGGTACTACATCAGTATGTGATCCAATCCAGAAAAAGCAACGTATCTGGCCAACAGGTATGAGAAATATGCGAAAGTATGAGCCTGATGAGTGCAAATCCCACACCTAACCGAGTCCTAACCGGCGTTATCGTCTAAAATGTTGATCGTGTCCAGGTTTAATCGACTGTTTCAGTGTGGTACCACATTACTACCTGATCCAAACCAGAAATAACCCAGGATCTGTTCAACATGTATGTGAAGAATGCGAAAGCATGAGTCTGATGAGGGCAAATCCCAGGCCTAACCTAGACCTAACATGCGTTATCATCTAAAATATTGATGGAAACCAGGTTTAATGGACTGTTTCAGTGTAGTACCACATTACTACGTTATCCAGATCAGAAAAAACCCAGGATCTGGCCAACAAGTATGAGAAATATGCGAAAGTATGAGTCCGATGAGTGCAAATCCCAGGCCTAACCATGACCTAACATGAGTTATCATCTAAAATATTTATCGAGACCAGGTTGAATTGACTGTTATAGGGCGGTACAACATCACTACGTGATCCAAACCAGTGAAAGCACAGAATCTGGCCAACAAGTTTGAGAAATATGCGAAACTATGAGCCTGATGAGGGCAAATCCCAGACCTATCCCAGACCTAACATGGGTTATCCTCTAAAATATTTATGAAGACCAGGTTTAATTGAATGTTTCAGTGTGGTACCACATTACTACGTGATCCAAACCAGAAAAACCCAGGATCTGTTCAACAAGCATGTGAAGAATGCGAAGGTATGAGTCTGATGAGGGCAGATCCCAGACCTATCCCAGACCTAACATGCGTTATCATCTAAAATATTGATCAAAACCAGGTTTAATGGACTGTTTCAGTGTGGTACCACCTTACTACGTGATCCAAACCAGAAAAAGCCAGGGATCTGTTCAACAGGTATGTGAAATATGCGAAAGTATGAGTCTGATGAGGGCAAATCCCAGGCCTAACCTAGACCTAACATGCGTTATCATCTAAAATATTGATCGAAACCAGGTTTAATGGACTGTTTCAGTGTGATACCACATTACCACGTGATCCAAACAAGAAAAAGCAATGGATCTGGCTAACACGTATGAGAAATATGCGACAGTATGAGCCTGATGAGGGCAAATCCCTCACCTATCCGTGTCCTACCCGGCGTTATCCTATAAAATGTTGATCGAGACCAGGAGTAATCGACTGTTTCAGTGTGGCACCACTTTAGAACGTGATCCAAACCAGAAAAAGCCAGGGATCTTTACAACAAGTATGTGAAAAATGCGAACGTATGAGCCTGACGAGGGCAAATCCCAGACCTTTCCCAGACATAACATGCGTTATCCTCTAAAATATTGGTCGAAACCAGGTTTCATGGACTGTTTCAGTGTGATACCACATTACCACGTGATCCAAACCAGAGAAAGCAATGGATCTGGCTAACAAGTATGAGAAATATGCGACAGTATGAGCCTCATGAGGCCAAATCCCACACCTATCCGTGTCCTAACCGGCGTTATCCTATAAAATGTTGATCCAGACCAGGATTAATCGACTGTTTCAGTGTGGTACCACTATACTACGTGATCCAAACCAGAAAAAGCCAGGGATCTGTTCAACAAGTATGTAAAATATGCGATAGTATGAGTCTGATGAGGGCAAATCCCAGGCCAAACCTAGACCTAACATGCGTTATCCTCTAAAATACTGATCGAAACCAGGTTTCATGGACTGTTTCAGTGTGATACCACATTACCACGTGATCCAAATCAGAAAAAGCAATGGATCTGGCTAACAGGTATGAGAAATATGCGACAGTATGAGCCTGATGAGAGCAAATCCTAGACCGAACCCAGACCTAACATGCGTTGTCCTCTAAAATATTGATCGAAACCAGGTTTCATGGACTGTTTCAGTGTGATACCACATTACCACGTGATGCAAACCAGAAAAAGCAATGGATCTGGCTAACGAGTATGAGAAATATGCGACAGTATGAGCCTGATGAGAGCAAATCCCAGATCTTATCCAGACCTAACATGCGTTATCCTCAAAAATATTGATCGAAACCAGGTTTCATGGACTGTTTCAGTGTGGTACCACGTTACTACGTGATCCAGACCAGTGAAAGCCCAGAATCTGGCCATCAAGTTTGTGAAATATGCGAAAGTACGTGCCTGACGAGGGCAAATCGCAGACCTATCCCAGACATAACATGCGTTATCCTCTAAAATATTGGTCGGAACCAGGTTTCATGGACTGTTTCAGTGTGATACCACATTACCACGTGCTCCAAACCAGAAAAAGCAATGGATCTGGCTAACAAGTATGAGAAATATGCGACAGTATGAGCCTGATGAAGGCAAATCCCACACCTAACCGTGTCCTAACCGGCGTTATCCTGTAAAATGTTGAACGAGACCAGGATTAATCGACTGTTTCAGTGTGGTACCACATTACTACCTGATCCAAACCAGAAGTAACCCAGGATCTGTTCAACAAGTATGTGAAGAATGCGAAAGTACGAGCCTGACGAGTGCAAATCGTAGACCTATCCCAGACATAACATGCGTTATCCTCTAAAATATTGGTCGGAACCAGGTTTCATGGACTGTTTCAGTGTGATACCACATTACCACGTGCTCCAAACCAGAAAAAGCAATGGATCTGGCTAACAAGTATGAGAAATATGCGACAGTATGAGCCTGATGAAGGCAAATCCCACACCTAACCGTGTCCTAACCGGCGTTATCCTATAAAATGTTGAACGAGACCAGGATTAATCGACCGTTTCAGTGTGGTACCACTTTACTACGTGATCCAAACCAGAAAAAGCCAGGGATCTGTTCACCAAGTATGTGATATATGCGAAAGTATGAGTCTGATGAGGGCAAATCCCAGGCCTAACCTAGACCTAACATGCGTTATCCTCTAAAATACTGATCGAAACCAGGTTTCATGGACTGTTTCAGTGTGATACCACATTACCACGTGAACCAAACCAGAAAAAGCAATGGATCTGGCTAACAAGTATGAGAAATATGCGACAGTATGAGCCTGATGAGAGCAAATCCCTGATCTTATCCAGACCTAACATGCGTTATCCTAAAATATTGATCGAAACCAGGTTTAATGGACTGCTTCAGTCTGGTACCACGTTACTACGTGATCCAGACTAGTGAAAACCCAGAATCTGGCCATCAAGTTTGAGAAATATGCGAACGTACGAGCCTGATGAGAGCAAATCCCAGACCTAACCAAGACCTAACAAGCGTTATCCTCTAAAATATTGATCGAGACCAGGTATAATTGACTGTTTCAGTGTGGTACTACATCAGTATGTGATCCAATCCAGAAAAAGCAATGTATCTGGCCAACAGGTATGAGAAATATGCGAAAGTATGAGCCTGATGAGTGCAAATCCCACACCTAACCTAGACCTAACATGCGTTATCATCTAAAATATTGATCGAAACCAGGTTTAATGGACTGTTTCAGTGTGGTACCTCATTACTACGTGATCCAGACCAGAAAAAAACCCAGGATCTGGCCAACAAGTATGAGAAATATGCGAAAGTATGAGTCCGATGAGTGCAAATCCCAGGCCTAACCATGACCTAACATGAGTTACCATCTAAAATATTTATCGAGACCAGGTTTAATGGACTGTTTCAGTGTGGTACCACCTTACTACGTGATCCAAACCAGAAAAAGCCAGGGATCTGTTCAACAGGTATGTGAAATATGCGAAAGTATGAATCTGATGAGGGCAAATCCCAGGCCTAACCTAGACCTAACATGCGTTATCCTCTAAAATATTGATCAAAACCAGGTTTAATGGACTGTTTCAGTGTGGTACCACATTACGACGTGATCCAAACCAGAAAAAGCAATGGATCTGGCTAACAAGTATGAGAAATATGCGACAGTATGAGCCTGATAAGGGCAAATCCTAGACCTATCCCAGACCTAACATGCGTTATCCTCTAAAATATTTATCAAGACCAGATTTAATTGAATGTTTCAGTGTGGTACTACATTACTACGTGATCCAAACCAGAAAAACCCAGGATCTGTTCAACAAGCATGAGAAGAATGCGAAGGTATGAGTCTGATGAGGGCAGATCCCAGACCTATCCCAGACCTAACATGCGTTATCATCTAAAATATTGATCAAAACCAGGTTTAATGGACTGTTTCAGTGTGGTACCACATTACTACGTGATCCTAACCAGAAAAAACCCAGGATCCGTTCAACAAGTATGTGAGGAATGCGAAGGTATGAGCCTGATACGGGCAAATCCTGGACCTAACCCAGACCTAACATGCGTTATCCTCTAAAATGTTGATCGTGTCCAGGTTTAATCGACTGTTTCAGTGTGGTACCACATTACTACCTGATCCAAACCTGAAATAACCCAGGATCTGTTCAACAAGTATGTGAAGAATGCGAAAGTATGAGTCTGATGAAGGCAAATCCCAGGCCTAACCTAGACCTAACATGCGTTATCATCTAAAATATTGATCGAAACCAGGTTTAATGGACTGTTTCAGTGTGGTACCACATTACTACGTGATCCAGACCAGAAAAAATCCCAGGATCTGGCCAACAAGTATGAGAAATATGCGAAAGTATGAGTCCGATGAGTGCAAATCCCAGGCCTAACCAAGACCTAACATGAGTTATCATCTAAAATATTTATCGAGACCAGGTTGAATTGACTGCTATAGGGCGGTACAACATCACTACGTGATCCAAACCAGTGAAAGCACAGAATCTGGCCAACAAGTTTGAGAAATATGCGAAACTATGAGCCTGATGAGGGCAAATCCCAGACCTATCCCAGACCTAACATGCGTTATCCTCTAAAACATTGATCGAAACCAGGTTTAATCGACTGTTTCAGAGTGGTATCACATTACTACGTGATCCAAACCAGAAAAAGCCAGGGATCTGTTCAACAAGTATGTGAACAATGCGAAAGTATGTGTCTGATGAGGGCAAATCCTAGCCCTAACCCAGACCTAACATGCGTTACCTTCTAAAATATTGATCGAGACCAGGTATAATGGACTGTTTCCGTGTGGTACTACATCAGTATGTGATCCAATCCAGAAAATGCAACGTATCTGGCCAACAGGTATGACAAATATACGAAAGTATGAGTCTGTTGAGGGCAAATCCCAGGCCTAACCTAGACCTAACATGCGTTATCATCTAAAAAATTTATCGAGACCAGGTTGAATTGACTGTTTCAGGGCGGTACAACATTACTACGTGATCCAAACCAGTGAAAGCACAGAATCTGGCCAACAAGTTTGAGAAATATGCGAAAATATGAGCCTGATGCGGGCAAATCCCAGACCTATCCCAGACCTAACCTGCGTTATCATCTAAAATATTGATCAAAACCAGGTTTAATGGACCGTTTCAGTGTGGTACCACATTACTACGTGATCCAAACCAGAAAAACCCAGGATCTGTTCAACAAGCATGTGAAGAATGCAAAGGTATGAGTCAGATGAGGGCAGATCCCAGATCTATCCCAGACCTAATATGCGTTATCATCTAAAATATTGCTCAAAACCAGCTTTAATGGGCTTTTTCAGTGAGGTACCACATTACTACGTGATCCTAACCAGAAAAAACCCAGGATCCGTTCAACAAGTATGTGAGGAATGCGAAAGTATGAGTCTGATGAGGGAAAATTCCAGGCCTAACCTAGACCTAACATGCGTTGACCTCTAAAATACTGATCGAAACCAGGTTTCATGGACTGTTTCAGTGGGATACCACATTACCACGTGATCCAGACCAGAAAAAGCAATGGATCTGGCTAACAAGTATGAGAAATATGCGACAGTATGAGCCTGATGAGGGCAAATCCCACACCTAACCGTGTCCTAACCGGCGATATCCTATAAAATGTTGAACGAGACCAGGATTAATCGACCGTTTCAGTGTGGTACCACTTTACTACGTGATCCAAACCAGAAAAAGCCAGGGATCTGTTCAACAAGTATGTGAAATATGCGAAAGTATGAGTCTGATGAGGGCAAATCCCAGGCCTAACCTAGACCTAACATGCGTTATCCTCTAAAATACTGATCGAAACCAGGTTTCATGGACTGTTTCAGTGTGATACCACATTACCACGTGATCCAAACCAGAAAAAGCAATGGATCTGGCTAACAAGTATGAGAAATATGCGACAGTATGAGCCTGATGAGAGCAAATCCCTGATCTTATCCAGACCTAACATGCGTTATCCTAAAATATTGATCGAAACCAGGTTTAATGGACTGTTTCAGTGTGGTACCACGTTACTACGTGATCCAGACCAGTGAAAACCCAGAATCTGGCCATCAAGTTTGAGAAATATGCGAACGTACGAGCCTGATGAGAGCAAACCCCAGACCTAACCAAGACCTAATATGCGTTATTCCCTAGAATATTGATCGAAACCAGGTTTAATGGACTGTTTCAGTATGGTACCACTTTACTACGTGATCCAGACCAGAGAAAGCCCTGTATCTGGCCAACAAGTATGAGAAATATGCGAAAGTATGAGCCCGATGCGGGCAAATCCTGGACCTAACCCAGACCTAACATGCGTTATCCTCTAAAATATTGATCGAGACCAGGTATAATTGACTGTTTCAGTGTGGTACTACATCAGTATGTGATCCAATCCAGAAAAAGCAACGTATCTGGCCAACAGGTATGAGAAATATGCGAAAGTATGAGCCTGATGAGTGCAAATCCCACACCTAACCGAGTCCTAACCGGCGTTATCGTCTAAAATGTTGATCGTGTCCAGGTTTAATCGACTGTTTCAGTGTGGTACCACATTACTACCTGATCCAAACCAGAAATAACCCAGGATCTGTTCAACATGTATGTGAAGAATGCGAAAGCATGAGTCTGATGAGGGCAAATCCCAGGCCTAACCTAGACCTAACATGCGTTATCATCTAAAATATTGATGGAAACCAGGTTTAATGGACTGTTTCAGTGTAGTACCACATTACTACGTTATCCAGATCAGAAAAAACCCAGGATCTGGCCAACAAGTATGAGAAATATGCGAAAGTATGAGTCCGATGAGTGCAAATCCCAGGCCTAACCATGACCTAACATGAGTTATCATCTAAAATATTTATCGAGACCAGGTTGAATTGACTGTTATAGGGCGGTACAACATCACTACGTGATCCAAACCAGTGAAAGCACAGAATCTGGCCAACAAGTTTGAGAAATATGCGAAACTATGAGCCTGATGAGGGCAAATCCCAGACCTATCCCAGACCTAACATGCGTTATCCTCTAAAATATTTATGAAGACCAGGTTTAATTGAATGTTTCAGTGTGGTACCACATTACTACGTGATCCAAACCAGAAAAACCCAGGATCTGTTCAACAAGCATGTGAAGAATGCGAAGGTATGAGTCTGATGAGGGCAGATCCCAGACCTATCCCAGACCTAACATGCGTTATCATCTAAAATATTGATCAAAACCAGGTTTAATGGACTGTTTCAGTGTGGTACCACCTTACTACGTGATCCAAACCAGAAAAAGCCAGGGATCTGTTCAACAGGTATGTGAAATATGCGAAAGTATGAGTCTGATGAGGGCAAATCCCAGGCCTAACCTAGACCTAACATGCGTTATCATCTAAAATATTGATCGAAACCAGGTTTAATGGACTGTTTCAGTGTGATACCACATTACCACGTGATCCAAACAAGAAAAAGCAATGGATCTGGCTAACACGTATGAGAAATATGCGACAGTATGAGCCTGATGAGGGCAAATCCCTCACCTATCCGTGTCCTACCCGGCGTTATCCTATAAAATGTTGATCGAGACCAGGAGTAATCGACTGTTTCAGTGTGGTACCACTTTAGAACGTGATCCAAACCAGAAAAAGCCAGGGATCTTTACAACAAGTATGTGAAAAATGCGAACGTATGAGCCTGACGAGGGCAAATCCCAGACCTTTCCCAGACATAACATGCGTTATCCTCTAAAATATTGGTCGAAACCAGGTTTCATGGACTGTTTCAGTGTGATACCACATTACCACGTGATCCAAACCAGAGAAAGCAATGGATCTGGCTAACAAGTATGAGAAATATGCGACAGTATGAGCCTCATGAGGCCAAATCCCACACCTATCCGTGTCCTAACCGGCGTTATCCTATAAAATGTTGATCCAGACCAGGATTAATCGACTGTTTCAGTGTGGTACCACTATACTACGTGATCCAAACCAGAAAAAGCCAGGGATCTGTTCAACAAGTATGTAAAATATGCGATAGTATGAGTCTGATGAGGGCAAATCCCAGGCCAAACCTAGACCTAACATGCGTTATCCTCTAAAATACTGATCGAAACCAGGTTTCATGGACTGTTTCAGTGTGATACCACATTACCACGTGATCCAAATCAGAAAAAGCAATGGATCTGGCTAACAGGTATGAGAAATATGCGACAGTATGAGCCTGATGAGAGCAAATCCTAGACCGAACCCAGACCTAACATGCGTTGTCCTCTAAAATATTGATCGAAACCAGGTTTCATGGACTGTTTCAGTGTGATACCACATTACCACGTGATGCAAACCAGAAAAAGCAATGGATCTGGCTAACGAGTATGAGAAATATGCGACAGTATGAGCCTGATGAGAGCAAATCCCAGATCTTATCCAGACCTAACATGCGTTATCCTCAAAAATATTGATCGAAACCAGGTTTCATGGACTGTTTCAGTGTGGTACCACGTTACTACGTGATCCAGACCAGTGAAAGCCCAGAATCTGGCCATCAAGTTTGTGAAATATGCGAAAGTACGTGCCTGACGAGGGCAAATCGCAGACCTATCCCAGACATAACATGCGTTATCCTCTAAAATATTGGTCGGAACCAGGTTTCATGGACTGTTTCAGTGTGATACCACATTACCACGTGCTCCAAACCAGAAAAAGCAATGGATCTGGCTAACAAGTATGAGAAATATGCGACAGTATGAGCCTGATGAAGGCAAATCCCACACCTAACCGTGTCCTAACCGGCGTTATCCTGTAAAATGTTGAACGAGACCAGGATTAATCGACTGTTTCAGTGTGGTACCACATTACTACCTGATCCAAACCAGAAGTAACCCAGGATCTGTTCAACAAGTATGTGAAGAATGCGAAAGTACGAGCCTGACGAGTGCAAATCGCAGACCTATCCCAGACATAACATGCGTTATCCTCTAAAATATTGGTCGGAACCAGGTTTCATGGACTGTTTCAGTGTGATACCACATTACCACGTGCTCCAAACCAGAAAAAGCAATGGATCTGGCTAACAAGTATGAGAAATATGCGACAGTATGAGCCTGATGAAGGCAAATCCCACACCTAACCGTGTCCTAACCGGCGTTATCCTATAAAATGTTGAACGAGACCAGGATTAATCGACCGTTTCAGTGTGGTACCACTTTACTACGTGATCCAAACCAGAAAAAGCCAGGGATCTGTTCACCAAGTATGTGATATATGCGAAAGTATGAGTCTGATGAGGGCAAATCCCAGGCCTAACCTAGACCTAACATGCGTTATCCTCTAAAATACTGATCGAAACCAGGTTTCATGGACTGTTTCAGTGTGATACCACATTACCACGTGAACCAAACCAGAAAAAGCAATGGATCTGGCTAACAAGTATGAGAAATATGCGACAGGATGAGCCTGATGAGAGCAAATCCCTGATCTTATCCAGACCTAACATGCGTTATCCTAAAATATTGATCGAAACCAGGTTTAATGGACTGCTTCAGTCTGGTACCACGTTACTACGTGATCCAGACTAGTGAAAACCCAGAATCTGGCCATCAAGTTTGAGAAATATGCGAACGTACGAGCCTGATGAGAGCAAATCCCAGACCTAACCAAGACCTAACAAGCGTTATCCTCTAAAATATTGATCGAGACCAGGTATAATTGACTGTTTCAGTGTGGTACTACATCAGTATGTGATCCAATCCAGAAAAAGCAATGTATCTGGCCAACAGGTATGAGAAATATGCGAAAGTATGAGCCTGATGAGTGCAAATCCCACACCTAACCTAGACCTAACATGCGTTATCATCTAAAATATTGATCGAAACCAGGTTTAATGGACTGTTTCAGTGTGGTACCTCATTACTACGTGATCCAGACCAGAAAAAACCCACGATCTGGCCAACAAGTATGAGAAATATGCGAAAGTATGAGTCCGATGAGTGCAAATCCCAGGCCTAACCATGACCTAACATGAGTTACCATCTAAAATATTTATCGAGACCAGGTTTAATGGACTGTTTCAGTGTGGTACCACCTTACTACGTGATCCAAACCAGAAAAAGCCAGGGATCTGTTCAACAGGTATGTGAAATATGCGAAAGTATGAATCTGGTGAGGGCAAATCCCAGGCCTAACCTAGACCTAACATGCGTTATCCTCTAAAATATTGATCAAAACCAGGTTTAATGGACTGTTTCAGTGTGGTACCACATTACGACGTGATCCAAACCAGAAAAAGCAATGGATCTGGCTAACAAGTATGAGAAATATGCGACAGTATGAGCCTGATAAGGGCAAATCCTAGACCTATCCCAGACCTAACATGCGTTATCCTCTAAAATATTTATCAAGACCAGATTTAATTGAATGTTTCAGTGTGGTACTACATTACTACGTGATCCAAACCAGAAAAACCCAGGATCTGTTCAACAAGCATGAGAAGAATGCGAAGGTATGAGTCTGATGAGGGCAGATCCCAGACCTATCCCAGACCTAACATGCGTTATCATCTAAAATATTGATCAAAACCAGGTTTAATGGACTGTTTCAGTGTGGTACCACATTACTACGTGATCCTAACCAGAAAAAACCCAGGATCCGTTCAACAAGTATGTGAGGAATGCGAAGGTATGAGCCTGATACGGGCAAATCCTGGACCTAACCCAGACCTAACATGCGTTATCCTCTAAAATGTTGATCGTGTCCAGGTTTAATCGACTGTTTCAGTGTGGTACCACATTACTACCTGATCCAAACCTGAAATAACCCAGGATCTGTTCAACAAGTATGTGAAGAATGCGAAAGTATGAGTCTGATGAAGGCAAATCCCAGGCCTAACCTAGACCTAACATGCGTTATCATCTAAAATATTGATCGAAACCAGGTTTAATGGACTGTTTCAGTGTGGTACCACATTACTACGTGATCCAGACCAGAAAAAAACCCAGGATCTGGCCAACAAGTATGAGAAATATGCGCAAGTATGAGTCCGATGAGTGCAAATACCAGGCCTAACCAAGACCTAACATGAGTTATCATCTAAAATATTTATCGAGACCAGGTTGAATTGACTGCTATAGGGCGGTACAACATCACTACGTGATCCAAACCAGTGAAAGCACAGAATCTGGCCAACAAGTTTGAGAAATATGCGAAACTATGAGCCTGATGGGGGCAAATCCCAGACCTATCCCAGACCTAACATGCGTTATCCTCTAAAATATTTATCAAGACCAGGTTTAATTAAATATTTCAGTGTGGTACCACATTACTACGTGATCCAAACCAGAAAAACCCAGGATCTGTTTCCACAAGCATGTGAAGAATGCGAAGGTATGAGTCTGATGAGGGCAGATCCCAGACCTATCCCAGACCTAACATGCGTTATCATCTAAAATATTGATCAAAACCAGGTTTAATGGACTGTTTCAGTGTGGTACCACATTACTACGTGATCCTAACCAGAAAAAACCCAGGATCCGTTCAACAAGTATGTGAGGAATGCGAAAGTATGAGTCTGATGAGGGAAAATCCGACACCTATCCGTGTCCTAACCGGCGTTATCCTATAGAACGTTGATCGAGACCAGGATTAATCGACCGTTTCAGTGTGGTACCACTTTACTACGTGATCCAAACCAGAAAAAGCCAGGGATCTGTTCAACAAGTATGTGATATATGCGAAAGTATGAGTCTGATGAGGGCAAATCCCAGGCCTAACCTAGACCTAACATGCGTTATCCTCTAAAATACTGATCGAAACCAGGTTCCATGGACTGTTTCAGTGTGATACCACATTACCACGTGAACCAAACCAGAAAAAGCAATGGATCTGGCTAACAAGTATGAGAAATATGCGACAGTATGAGCCTGATGAGAGCAAATCCCTGATCTTATCCAGACCTAACATGCGTTATCCTAAAATATTGATCGAAACCAGGTTTAATGGACTCCTTCAGTCTGGTACCACGTTACTACGTGATCCAGACTAGTGAAAACCCAGAATCTGGCCATCAAGTTTGAGAAATATGCGAACGTACGAGCCTGATGAGAGCAAATCCCAGACCTAACCAAGACCTAACAAGCGTTATCCTCTAAAATATTGATCGAGACCAGGTATAATTGACTGTTTCAGTGTGGTACTACATCAGTATGTGATCCAATCCAGAAAAAGCAATGTATCTGGCCAACAGGTATGAGAAATATGCGAAAGTATGAGCCTGATGAGTGCAAATCCCACACCTAACCTAGACCTAACATGCGTTATCATCTAAAATATTGATCGAAACCAGGTTTAATGGACTGTTTCAGTGTGGTACCTCATTACTACGTGATCCAGACCAGAAAAAAACCCAGGATCTGGCCAACAAGTATGAGAAATATGCGAAAGTATGAGTCCGATGAGTGCAAATCCCAGGCCTAACCATGACCTAACATGAGTTGCCATCTAAAATATTTATCGAGACCAGGTTTAATGGACTGTTTCAGTGTGGTACCACCTTACTACGTGATCCAAACCAGAAAAAGCCAGGGATCTGTTCAACAGGTATGTGAAATATGCGAAAGTATGAATCTGATGAGGGCAAATCCCAGGCCTAACCTAGACCTAACATGCGTTATCCTCTAAAATATTGATCGAATCCAGGTTTCATGGACTGTTTCAGTGTGATACCACATTACCACGTGATCCAAACCAGAAAAAGCAATGGATCTGGCTAACAAGTATGAGAAATATGCGACAGTATGAGCCTGATGAGGGCAAATCCCACACCTATCCGTGTCCTACCCGGCGTTATCCTATAAAATGTTGATCGAGACCATGATTAATCGACTGTTTCAGTGTGGTACCACTTTAGAACGTGATCCAAACCAGAAAAAGCCAGGGATCTTTACAACAAGTATGTGAATAATGCGAACGTATGAGCCTGACGAGGGCAAATCCCAGACCTTTCCCAGACATAGCATGCGTTATCCTCTAAAATATTGGTCGAAACCAGGTTTCATGGACTGTTTCAGTGTGATACCACATTACCACGTGATCCAAACCAGAGAAAGCAATGGATCTGGCTAGCAAGTATGAGAAATATGCGACAGTATGAGCCTGATGAGGCCAAATCCCTGATCTTATCCAGACCTAACATGCGTTATCCTAAAATATTGATCGAAACCAGGTTTAATGGACTCCTTCAGTCTGGTACCACGTTACTACGTGATCCAGACTAGTGAAAACCCAGAATCTGGCCATCAAGTTTGAGAAATATGCGAACGTACGAGCCTGATGAGAGCAAATCCCAGACCTAACCAAGACCTAACAAGCGTTATCCTCTAAAATATTGATCGAGACCAGGTATAATTGACTGTTTCAGTGTGGTACTACATCAGTATGTGATCCAATCCAGAAAAAGCAATGTATCTGGCCAACAGGTATGAGAAATATGCGAAAGTATGAGCCTGATGAGTGCAAATCCCACACCTAACCTAGACCTAACATGCGTTATCATCTAAAATATTGATCGAAACCAGGTTTAATGGACTGTTTCAGTGTGGTACCTCATTACTACGTGATCCAGACCAGAAAAAAACCCAGGATCTGGCCAACAAGTATGAGAAATATGCGAAAGTATGAGTCCGATGAGTGCAAATCCCAGGCCTAACCATGACCTAACATGAGTTGCCATCTAAAATATTTATCGAGACCAGGTTTAATGGACTGTTTCAGTGTGGTACCACCTTACTACGTGATCCAAACCAGAAAAAGCCAGGGATCTGTTCAACAGGTATGTGAAATATGCGAAAGTATGAATCTGATGAGGGCAAATCCCAGGCCTAACCTAGACCTAACATGCGTTATCCTCTAAAATATTGATCGAATCCAGGTTTCATGGACTGTTTCAGTGTGATACCACATTACCACGTGATCCAAACCAGAAAAAGCAATGGATCTGGCTAACAAGTATGAGAAATATGCGACAGTATGAGCCTGATGAGGGCAAATCCCACACCTATCCGTGTCCTACCCGGCGTTATCCTATAAAATGTTGATCGAGACCATGATTAATCGACTGTTTCAGTGTGGTACCACTTTAGAACGTGATCCAAACCAGAAAAAGCCAGGGATCTTTACAACAAGTATGTGAATAATGCGAACGTATGAGCCTGACGAGGGCAAATCCCAGACCTTTCCCAGACATAGCATGCGTTATCCTCTAAAATATTGGTCGAAACCAGGTTTCATGGACTGTTTCAGTGTGATACCACATTACCACGTGATCCAAACCAGAGAAAGCAATGGATCTGGCTAGCAAGTATGAGAAATATGCGACAGTATGAGCCTGATGAGGCCAAATCCCACACCTATCCGTGCCCTAACCGGCGTTATCCTATAAAATGTTGATCGAGACCAGGATTAATCGACTGTTTCAGTGTGGTACCACTATACTACGTGATCCAAACCAGAAAAAGCCAGGGATCTGTTCAACAAGTATGTAAAATATGCGATAGTATGAGCCTGATGAGGGCAAATCCCAGGCCTAACCTAGACCTAACATGCGTTATCCTCTAAAATACTGATCGAAACCAGGTTTCATGGACTGTTTCAGTGTGATACCACATTACCACGTGCTCCAAACCAGAAAAAGCAATGGATCTGGCTAACAAGTATGAGAAATATGCGACAGTATGAGCCTGATGAGGGCAAATCCCACACCGAACCGTGTCCTAACCGGCGTTATCATGTAAAATGTTGAACGAGACCAGGATTAATCGACTGTTTCAGTGTGGTACCACTTTGCTACGTGAGCCAAACCAGAAAAAGCCAGGGATCTGTACAACAAGTATGTGAAAAATGCGAACGTATGAGCCTGACGAGGGCAAATCCCAGACCTATCCCAGACATAACATGCGTTGTCCTCTAAAATATTGGTCGAGACCAGGTTTCATGGACTGTTTCAGTGTGATACCACATTACCACGTGATCCAAACCAGAAAAAGCAATGGATCTGGCTAACAAGTATGAGAAATATGCGACAGTATGAGCCTGATGAGGGCAAATCCCACACCTAACCGTGTCCTAACCGGCGTTATCCTATAAAATGGTGAACGAAACCAGGATTAATCGACTGTTTCAGTGTGGTACCACTTTACTACGTGATCCAAACCAGAAAAAGCAAGGGATCTGCTCAACAAGTATGTGAAATATGCGAAGGTATGAGTCTGATGGGGGCAGATCCCAGACCTATCCCAGACCTGACATGCGTTATCATCTAAAATATTGATCAAAACCAGGTTTAATGGACTGTTTCAGTGTGGTACCACATTACGACGTGATCCAAACCAGAAAAAGCAATGGATCTGGCTAACAAGTATGAGAAATATGCGACCGTATGAGCCTGATAAGGGCAAATCCTAGACCTAACCCAGACCTAACTTGCGTTATCCTCTAAAATATTTATCAAGACCAGATTTAATTGAATGTTTCAGTGTGGTACTACATTACTACGTGATCCAAACCAGAAAAACCCAGGATCTGTTCAACAAGCATGAGAAGAATGCGAAGGTATGAGTCTGATGAGGGCAGATCCCAGACCTATCCCAGACCTAACATGCGTTATCATCTAAAATATTGATCAAAACCAGGTTTAATGGACTGTTTCAGTGTGGTACCACATTACTACGTGATCCTAACCAGAAAAAACCCAGGATCCGTTCAACAAGTATGTGAGGAATGCGAAGGTATGAGCCTGATGCGGGCAAATCCTGGACCTAACCCAGACCTAACATGCGTTATCCTCTAAAATGTTGATCGTGTCCAGGTTTAATCGACTGTTTCAGTGTGGTACCACATTACTACCTGATCCAAACCTGAAATAACCCAGGATCTGTTCAACAAGTATGTGAAGAATGCGAAAGTATGAGTCTGATGAAGGCAAATCCCAGGCCTAACCTAGACCTAACATGCGTTATCATCTAAAATATTGATCGAAACCAGGTTTAATGGACTGTTTCAGTGTGGTACCACATTACTACGTGATCCAGACCAGAAAAAAACCCAGGATCTGGCCAACAAGTATGAGAAATATGCGAAAGTATGAGTCCGATGAGTGCAAATCCCAGGCCTAACCAAGACCTAACATGAGTTATCATCTAAAATATTTATCGAGACCAGGTTGAATTGACTGCTATAGGGCGGTACAACATCACTACGTGATCCAAACCAGTGAAAGCACAGAATCTGGCCAACAAGTTTGAGAAATATGCGAAACTATGAGCCTGATGAGGGCAAATCCCAGACCTATCCCAGACCTAACATGCGTTATCCTCTAAAATATTTATCAAGACCAGGTTTAATTAAATGTTTCAGTGTGGTACCACATTACTACGTGATCCAAACCAGAAAAACCCAGGATCTGTTTCCACAAGCATGTGAAGAATGCGAAGGTATGAGTCTGATGAGGGCAGATCCCAGACCTATCCCAGACCTAACATGCGTTATCATCTAAAATATTGATCAAAACCAGGTTTAATGGACTGTTTCAGTGTGGTACCACATTACTACGTGATCCTAACCAGAAAAAACCCAGGATCCGTTCAACAAGTATGTGAGGAATGCGAAAGTATGAGTCTGATGAGGGAAAATCCGACACCTATCCGTGTCCTAACCGGCGTTATCCTATAGAACGTTGATCGAGACCAGGATTAATCGACTGTTTCAGTGTGGTGCCACTATACTACGTGATCCAAACCAGAAAAAGCCAGGGATCTGTTCAACAAGTATGTAAAATATGCGATAGTATGAGTCTGATGAGGGCAAATCCCAGGCCTGACCTAGACCTAACATGCGTTATCATCTAAAATATTTATCGAGACCAGGTTGAATTGACTGTTTCAGTGTGGTACCACATTACTACGTGATCCAAACCAGAAAAAGCCAGGGATCTGTTCAACAAGTATGTAAAATATGCGATAGTATGAGTCTGACAAGGGCAAATCCCAGGCCTAACCTAGACCTAACATGCGTTATCCTCTAAAATACTGATCGAAACCAGGTTTCATGGACTGTTTCAGTGTGATACCACATTACCACATGATCCAAATCAGAAAAAGCAATGGATCTGGCTAACAAGTATGAGAAATATGCGACAGTATGAGCCTGATGAGAGCAAATCCCAGATCTTATCCAGACCTAACATGCGTTATCCTCAAAAATATTGATCGAAACCAGGTTTAATGGACTGTTTCAGTGTGGTACCACGTTACTACGTGATCCAGACCAGTGAAAGCCCAGAATCTGGCCATCAAGTTTGGGAAATATGCGAAAGTACGTGCCTGACGAGGGCAAATCCCAGACCTTTCCCAGACGTAACATGCGTTATCCTCTAAAATATTGGTCGAAACCAGGTTTCATAGACTGTTTCAGTGTGATACCACATTAACACGTGATCCAAACCAGAAGAAGCAATGGATCTGGCTAACAAGTATGAGAAATATACGACAGTATGAGCCTGATGAGGGCAAATCCCACACCTAACCGTGTCCTAACCGGCGATATCCTATAAAATGTTGAACGAGACCAGGATTAATCAACCGTTTCAGTGTGGTACCACTTTACTACGTGATCCAAACCAGAAAATGCCAGGGATCTGTTCAACAAGTATGTGATATATGCGAAAGTATGTGTCTGATGAGGGCAAATCCCAGGCCTAACCTAGACCTAACATGCGTTATCCTCTAAAATACTGATCGAAACCAGGTTTCATGGACTGTTTCAGTGTGATACCACATTAGCACGTGAACCAAACCAGAAAAAGCAATGGATCTGGCTAACACGTATGAGAAATATGCGACAGTATGAGCCTGATGAGAGCAAATCCCTGATCTTATCCAGACCTAACATGCGTTATCCTAAAATATTGATCGAAACCAGGTTTAATGGACTGCTTCAGTCTGGTACCACGTTACTACGTGATCCAGACTAGTGAAAACCCAGAATCTGGCCATCAAGTTTGAGAAATATGCGAACGTACGAGCCTGATGAGAGCAAATCCCAGACCTAACCAAGACCTAACAAGCGTTATCCTCTAAAATATTGATCGAGACCAGGTATAATTGACTGTTTCAGTGTGGTACTACATCAGTATGTGATCCAATCCTGAAAAAGCAATGTATCTGGCCAACAGGTATGAGAAATATGCGAAAGTATGAGCCTGATGAGTGCAAATCCCACACCTAACCTAGACCTAACATGCGTTATCATCTAAAATATTGATCGAAACCAGGTTTAATGGACTGTTTCAGTGTGGTACCTCATTACTACGTGATCCAGACCAGAAAAAAACCCAGGATCTGGCCAACAAGTATGAGAAATATGCGAAAGTATGAGTCCGATGAGTGCAAATCCCAGGCCTAACCATGACCTAACATGAGTTACCATCTAAAATATTTATCGAGACCAGGTTTAATGGACTGTTTCAGTGTGGTACCACCTTACTACGTGATCCAAACCAGAAAAAGCCAGGGATCTGTTCAACAGGTATGTGAAATATGCCAAAGTATGAATCTGATGAGGGCAAATCCCAGGCCTAACCTAGACCTAACATGCGTTATCCTCTAAAATATTGATCGAATCCAGGTTTCATGGACTGTTTCAGTGTGATACCACATTACCACGTGATCCAAACCAGAAAAAGCAATGGATCTGGCTAACAAGTATGAGAAATATGCGACAGTATGAGCCTGATGAGGGCAAATCCCACACCTATCCGTGTCCTACCCGGCGTTATCCTATAAAATGTTGATCGAGACCATGATTAATCGACTGTTTCAGTGTGGTACCACTTTAGAACGTGATCCAAACCAGAAAAAGCCAGGGATCTTTACAACAAGTATGTGAATAATGCGAACGTATGAGCCTGACGAGGGCAAATCCCAGACCTTTCCCAGACATAGCATGCGTTATCCTCTAAAATATTGGTCGAAACCAGGTTTCATGGACTGTTTCAGTGTGATACCACATTACCACGTGATCCAAACCAGAGAAAGCAATGGATCTGGCTAGCAAGTATGAGAAATATGCGACAGTATGAGCCTGATGAGGCCAAATCCCACACCTATCCGTGTCCTAACCGGCGTTATCCTATAAAATGTTGATCGAGACCAGGATTAATCGACTGTTTCAGTGTGGTACCACTATACTACGTGATCCAAACCAGAAAAAGCCAGGGATCTGTTCAACAAGTATGTAAAATATGCGATAGTATGAGCCTGATGAGGGCAAATCCCAGGCCTAACCTAGACCTAACATGCGTTATCCTCTAAAATACTGATCGAAACCAGGTTTCATGGACTGTTTCAGTGTGATACCACATTACCACGTGTTCCAAACCAGAAAAAGCAATGGATCTGGCTAACAAGTATGAGAAATATGCGACAGTATGAGCCTGATGAGGGCAAATCCCACACCGAACCGTGTCCTAACCGGCGTTATCCTGTAAAATGTTGAACGAGACCAGGATTAATCGACTGTTTCAGTGTGGTACCACTTTGCTACGTGAGCCAAACCAGAAAAAGCCAGGGATCTGTACAACAAGTATGTGAAAAATGCGAACGTATGAGCCTGACGAGGGCAAATCCCAGACCTATCCCAGACATAACATGCGTTGTCCTCTAAAATATTGGTCGAGACCAGGTTTCATGGACTGTTTCAGTGTGATACCACATTACCACGTGATCCAAACCAGAAAAAGCAATGGATCTGGCTAACAAGTATGAGAAATATGCGACAGTATGAGCCTGATGAGGGCAAATCCCACACCTAACCGTGTCCTAACTGGCGTTATCCTATAAAATGGTGAACGAAACCAGGATTAATCGACTGTTTCAGTGTGGTACCACTTTACTACGTGATCCAAACCAGAAAAAGCAAGGGATCTGCTCAACAAGTATGTGAAATATGCGAAGGTATGAGTCTGATGGGGGCAGATCCCAGACCTATCCCAGACCTGACATGCGTTATCATCTAAAATATTGATCAAAACCAGGTTTAATGGACTGTTTCAGTGTGGTACCACATTACGACGTGATCCAAACCAGAAAAAGCAATGGATCTGGCTAACAAGTATGAGAAATATGCGACAGTATGAGCCTGATAAGGGCAAATCCTAGACCTATCCCAGACCTAACTTGCGTTATCCTCTAAAATATTTATCAAGACCAGATTTAATTGAATGTTTCAGTGTGGTACCACATTACTACGTGATCCAAACCAGAAAAAACCCAGGATCCGTTCAACAAGTATGTGAGGAATGCGAAGGTATGAGCCTGATGCGGGCAAATCCTGGACCTAACCCAGACCTAACATGCGTTATCCTCTAAAATGTTGATCGTGTCCAGGTTTAATCGACTGTTTCAGTGTGGTACCACATTACTACCTGATCCAAACCTGAAATAACCCAGGATCTGTTCAACAAGTATGTGAAGAATGCGAAAGTATGAGTCTGATGAAGGCAAATCCCAGGCCTAACCTAGACCTAACATGCGTTATCATCTAAAATATTGATCGAAACCGGGTTTAATGGACTGTTTCAGTGTGGTACCACATTACTACGTGATCCAGACCAGAAAAAAACCCAGGATCTGGCCAACAAGTATGAGAAATATGCGAAAGTATGAGTCCGATGAGTGCAAATCCCAGGCCTAACCAAGACCTAACATGAGTTATCATCTAAAATATTTATCGAGACCAGGTTGAATTGACTGCTATAGGGCGGTACAACATCACTACGTGATCCAAACCAGTGAAAGCACAGAATCTGGCCATCAAGTTTGAGAAATATGCGAAACTATGAGCCTGATGAGGGCAAATCCCAGACCTATCCCAGACCTAACATGCGTTATCCTCTAAAATATTTATCAAGACCAGGTTTAATTAAATGTTTCAGTGTGGTACCACATTACTACGTGATCCAAACCAGAAAAACCCAGGATCTGTTTCCACAAGCATGTGAAGAATGCGAAGGTATGAGTCTGATGAGGGCAGATCCCAGACCTATCCCAGACCTAACATGCGTTATCATCTAAAATATTGATCAAAACCAGGTTTAATGGACTGTTTCAGTGTGGTACCACATTACTACGTGATCCTAACCAGAAAAAACCCAGGATCCGTTCAACAAGTATGTGAGGAATGCGAAAGTATGAGTCTGATGAGGGAAAATCCGACACCTATCCGTGTTCTAACCGGCGTTATCCTATAGAACGTTGATCGAGACCAGGATTAATCGACTGTTTCAGTGTGGTACCACTATACTACGTGATCGAAACCAGAAAAAGCCAGGGATCTGTTCAACAAGTATGTAAAATATGCGATAGTATGAGTCTGATGAGGGCAAATCCCAGGCCTGACCTAAACCTAACATGCGTTATCATCTAAAATATTTATCGAGACCAGGTTGAATTGACTGTTTCAGTGTGGTAACACATTACTACGTGATCCAAACCAGAGAAAGCCAGGGATCTGTTCAACAAGTATGTAAAATATGCGATAGTATGAGTCTGACAAGGGCAAATCCCAGGCCTAACCTAGACCTAACATGCGTTATCCTCTAAAATACTGATCGAAACCAGGTTTCATGGACTGTTTCAGTGTGATACCACATTACCACATGATCCAAATCAGAAAAAGCAATGGATCTGGCTAACAAGTATGAGAAATATGCGACAGTATGAGCCTGATGAGAGCAAATCCCAGATCTTATCCAGACCTAACATGCGTTATCCTCAAAAATATTGATCGAAACCAGGTTTAATGGACTGTTTCAGTGTGGTACCACGTTACTACGTGATCCAGACCAGTGAAAGCCCAGAATCTGGCCATCAAGTTTGGGAAATATGCGAAAGTACGTGCCTGACGAGGGCAAATCCCAGACCTATCCCAGACATAACATGCGTTATCCTCTAAGATATTGGTCGGAACCAGGTTTCATGGACTGTTTCAGTGTGATACCACATTACCACGTGCTCCAAACCAGAAAAAGCAGTGGATCTGGCTAACAAGTATGAGAAATATGCGACAGTATGAGCCTGATGAGGGCAAATCCCACACCGAACCGTGTCCTAACCGGCGTTATCCTGTAAAATGTTGAACGAGACCAGGATTAATCGACTGTTTCAGTGTGGTACCACTTTGCTACGTGAGCCAAACCAGAAAAAGCCAGGGATCTGTACAACAAGTATGTGAAAAATGCGAACGTATGAGCCTGACGAGGGCAAATCCCAGACCTATCCCAGACATAACATGCGTTGTCCTCTAAAATATTGGTCGAGACCAGGTTTCATGGACTGTTTCAGTGTGATACCACATTACCACGTGATCCAAACCAGAAAAAGCAATGGATCTGGCTAACAAGTATGAGAAATATGCGACAGTATGAGCCTGATGAGGGCAAATCCCACACCTAACCGTGTCCTAACCGGCGTTATCCTATAAAATGTTGAACGAAACCAGGATTAATCGACTGTTTCAGTGTGGTACCACTTTACTACGTGATCCAAACCAGAAAAAGCAAGGGATCTGCTCAACAAGTATGTGAAATATGCGAAGGTATGAGTCTGATGGGGGCAGATCCCAGACCTATCCCAGACCTGACATGCGTTATCATCTAAAATATTGATCAAAACCAGGTTTAATGGACTGTTTCAGTGTGGTACCACATTACGACGTGATCCAAACCAGAAAAAGCAATGGATCTGGCTAACAAGTATGAGAAATATGCGACAGTATGAGCCTGATAAGGGCAAATCCTAGACCTATCCCAGACCTAACATGCGTTATCCCCTAAAATATTTATCAAGACCAGGTTTAATTGAATGTTCCAGTGTGGTACCACATTACTACGTGATCCAAACCAGAAAAACCCAGGATCTGTTCAACAAGCATGTGAAGAATGCGAAGGTATGAGTCTGATGAGGGCAGATCCCAGATCTGTCCCAGACCTAACATGCGTTATCATCTAAAATATTGATCAAAACCAGGTTTAATGGACTGTTTCAGTGTGGTACCACGTTACTACGTGATCCTAACCAGAAAAAACCCAGGATCCGTTCAACAAGTATGTGAGGAATGCGAAGGTATGAGCCTGATGCGGGCAAATCCTGGACCTAACCCAGACCTAACATGCGTTAACCTCTAAAATGTTGATCGTGTCCAGGTTTAATCGGCTGTTTCAGTGTGGTACCACATTACTACCTGATCCAAACCTGAAATAACCCAGGATCTGTTCAACAAGTATGTGAAGAATGCGAAAGTATGAGTCTGATGAAGGCAAATCCCAGGCCTAACCTAGACCTAACATGCGTTATCATCTAAAATATTGATCGAAACCAGGTTTAATGGACAGTTTCAGCGTGGTACCACATTACTACGTGATCCAGACCAGAAAAAAACCCAGGATCTGGCCAACAAGTATGAGAAATATGCGAAAGTATGAGCCCGATGAGTGCAAATCCCAGGCCTAACCAAGACCTAACATGAGCTATCGTCTAAAATATTTATCGAGACCAGGTTGAATTGACTGCTATAGGGCGGTACAACATCACTACGTGATCCAAACCAGTGAAAGCACAGAATCTGGCCAACAAGTTTGAGAAATATGCGAAACTATGAGCCTGATGAGGGCAAATCCCAGACCTATCCCAGACCTAACATGCGTTATCCTCTAAAATATTTACCAAGACCAGGTTTAATTGAATGTTTCAGTGTGGTACCACATTACTACGTGATCCAAACCAGAAAAACCCAGGATCTGTTCAACAAGCATGTGAAGAATGCGAAGGTATGAGTCTGATGAGGGCAGATCCCAGACCTATCCCAGACCTAACATGCGTTATCATCTAAAATATTGATCAAAACCAGGTTTAATGGACTGTTTCAGTGTGGTACCACATTACTTCGTGATCCTAACCAGAAAAAACCCAGGATCCGTTCAACAAGTATGTGAGGAATGCGAAAGTATGAGTCTGATGAGGGAAAATCGCAGGCGTAACCTAGACCTAACATGCGTTATCCTCTAAAATATTGGTCGAAACCAGGTTTCATGGACTGTTTCAGTGTGATACCACATTACCACGTGATCCAAACCAGAAAAAGCAATGGATCTGGCTAACAAGTATGAGAAATATGCGACAGTATGAGCCTGATGAGGGCAAATCCGACACCTAACCGTGTCCTAACCGGCGTTATCCTATAAAATGTTGATCGAGTCCAGGATTAATCGACTGTTTCAGTGTGGTACCACTATACTACGTGATCCAAACCAGAAAAAGCCAGGGATCTGTTCAACAAGTATTTAAAATATGCGATAGTATGAGACTGATGAGGGCAAATCCCAGGCCTGAACTAGACCAAACATGCGTTATCCTCTAAAATACTGATCGAAACCAGGTTTCATGGACTGTTTCAGTGTGATACCACAGTACACTGTACGTGATCCAAACCAGAAAAAGCAATGGATCTGGCTAACAAGTATGAGAAATATACGACAGTATGAGCCTGATGAGGGCAAATCCGACACCTAACCGTGTCCTAACCGGCGTTATCCTATAAAATGTTGAACGAGACCAGGATTAATCGACTGTTTCAGTGTGGTACCACTTTACTACGTGATCCAAACCAGAAATAGCCAGGGATCTGTTCAACAAGTATGTGAAGTATGCGAAAGTATGAGTCTGATGAGGGGAAATCCCAGGCCTAACCTATACCTAATATGCGTTATCCTCTAAAATATTGATCGAAAGCAGCTTTAATGGACTGTTTCAGTGTGGTACCACATTAGTACGTGATCCAAACCAGAATAAGCCAGGGATCTGTTCAACAAGAATGTGAAAAACTCGAATATATGACCCTGATGAGAGCAAATCCCAGACCTAACCAAGACCTAACATGCGTTATTCTCTAAAATATTGATCGAAACCAGGTTTAATCGACTGTTTCAGAGTGGTACCACATTACTACCTGATCCAAACCAGAAATAACCCAGGATCCGTTCAACAAGTATGTGAAGAATGCGAAAGTATGAGTCTGATGAGGGCAAATCCCAGGCCTAACCTAGACCTAACATGCGTTATCATCTAAAATATTTATCGAGACCAGGTTGAATTGACTGTTTCAGTGTGGTATCACATTACTGCGTGATCCAAACCAGAAAAAGCCCAGGACCTGTTCAACAAGCATGTGAAGAATGCGAAGGTATGAGTCTGATGTGGGCAGATCCCAGACCTATCCCAGACCTAACATGCGTTATCATCTAAAATATTGACCAAAACCAGGTTTAATGGACTGTTTCAGTGTGGTACCACCTTACTACGTGATCCAAACCAGAAAAAGCCAGGGATCTGTTCAACAGGTATGTGAAATATGCGAAAGTATGAGTCTGATGAGGGCAAATCCCAGGCCTAACCTAGACCTATCATGCGTTATGCTCTAAAATATTGATCGAAACCAGGTCTAATGGACCGTTTCAGTGTGGTACCACATTACTACGTGATCCAGACCAGAAAAAGCCCTGTATCTGGCCAACAAGTATGAGAAATATGCGAAAGTATGAGCCTGATGCGGGCAAATCCTGCACCTGACCCAGACCTAACATGCGTTATCCTCTAAAATATTGATCGAGACCAGGTATAATTGACTGTTTCAGTGTGGTACTACATCAGTATGTGATCCAATCCAGAGAAAGCAACGTATCTGACCAACAGGTATGAGAAATATGCGAAAGTATGAGCCTGGTGAGTGCAAATCCCACACCTAACCGAGTCCTAACCGGCGTTATCCTCTAAAATGTTGATCGTGTCCAGGTTTAATCGACTGTTTCAGTGTGGTACCACATTACTACGTGATCCAAACCAGAAAAACCCAGGATCTGTTCAACAAGCATGTGAAGAATGCGAAGGTATGAGTCTGATGAGGGCAGATCCCAGACCTATCCCAGACCTAACATGCGTTATCATCTAAAATATTGATCAAAACCAGGTTTAATGGACTGTTTCAGTGTGATACCACAGTACACTGTACGTGATCCAAACCAGAAAAAGCAATGGATCTGGCTAACAAGTATGAGAAATATACGACAGTATGAGCCTGATGAGGGCAAATCCGACACCTAACCGTGTCCTAACCGGCGATATCCTATAAAATGTTGAACGAGACCAGGATTATTCGGCCGTTTCAGTGTGGTACCACTATACTACGTGATCCAAACCAGAAAAAGCCAGGGATCTGTTCAACAAGTATGTGAAGTATGCGAAAGTATGAGTCTGATGAGGGCAAATCCCAGATCCTATCCAGACCTAACATACGTTATCCTCAAAAATATTGATCGAAACCAGGTTTAATGGACTGTTTCAGTGTGGTACCACCTTACTACGTGATCCAAACCAGAAAAAGCCAGGGATCTGTTCAACAGGTATGTGAAATATGCGAAAGTATGAGTCTGATGAGGGCAATCCCCAGGCCTAACCTAGACCTAACATGCGTTATCCTCTAAAATACTGATCGAAACCAGGTTTCATGGACTGTTTCAGTGTGATACCACATTACGACGTGATCCAAACCAGAAAAAGCAATGGATCTGGCTGACAAGTATGAGAAATATGCGACAGTATGAGCCTGATGAGGGCAAATCCCACACCTAACCGTGTCCTAACCGGCGTTATCCTGTAAAATGTTGAACGAGACCAGGTTTAATGGACTGTTTCAGTGTGGTACCACCTTACTACGTGATCCAAACCAGAAAAAGCCAGGGATGTGTTCAACAGGTATGTGAAATATGCGAAAGTATGAGTCTGATGAGGGCAAATCCCAGGCCTAACCTAGACCTAACATGCGTTATCCTCTAAAATATTGATCGAATCCAGGTTTCATCGACTGTTTCAGTGTGATACCACATTACCACGTGATCCAAACCAGAAAAAGCAATGGTTCTGGCTAACAAGTATGAGGAATATGCGACAGTATGAGCCTGATGAGGGCAAATCCCACACCTATCCGTGACCTACCCGGCGTTATCCTATAAATTGTTGATCGAGATCAGGATTAATCGACTGTTTCAGTGTGGTACCACTTTAGAACGTGATCCAAACCAGAAAAAGCCAGGGATCTTTACATCAAGTATGTGAAAAATGCGAACGTATGAGCCTGACGAGGGCAAATCCCAGACCTTTCCCAGACATAACATGCGTTATCCTCTAAAATATTGGTCGAAACCAGGTTTCATGGACTGTTTCAGTGTGATACCACATTACCACGTGATCCTAACCAGAGAAAGCAATGGATCTGGCTAACAAGTATGAGAAATATGCGACAGTATGAGCCTGATGAGGCCAAATCCCACACCTATCCGTGTCCTAACCGGCGTTATCCTATAAAATGTTGATCGAGACCAGGATTAATCGACTGTTTCAGTGTGGTACCACTATACTACGTGATCCAAACCAGAAAAAGCCAGGGATCTGTTCAACAAGTATGTAAAATATGCGATAGTATGAGTCTGATGAGGGCAAATCCCAGGCCTAACCTAGACCTAACATGCGTTATCCTCTAAAATACTGATCGAAACCAGGTTTCATGGACTGTTTCAGTGTGATACCACATTACCACGTGATCCAAATCTGAAAAAGCAATGGATCTGGCTAACAAGTATGAGATATATGCGACAGTATGAGCCTGATGAGGGCAAATCCTAGACCGAACCCAGACCTAACATGCGTTATCCTCTAAAATATTGATCGAAAACAGGTTTAGTTGACTGCTTCTGAGTGGTACCACTTTACTACGTGATCCAAACCAGAAAAAGCCCCAGAATCTGGCCATCAAGTATGAGAAATATGCGAACGTACGAGCCAGCTGAGAGCAAATCCCAGACCTAACCAAGACCTAACATGCGTTATTCTCTAGAATATTGATCGATACCTGGTTTAATCGACTGTTTCAGTGTGGTACCACTTTACTACGTGATCCAAACCAGAAAAAGCCAGGGATCTGTTCAACAGGTATGTGAAATATGCGAAAGTATGAGTCTGATGAGGGCAAACCCCAGGCCTAACCTAGACCTAACATGCGTTATCCTCTAAAATACCGATCGAAACCAGGTTTCATGGACTGTTTCAGTGTGATACCACATTACGACATGATCCAAACCAGAAAAAGCAATGGATCTGGCTAACAAGTATGAGAAATATGCGACAGTATGAGCCTGATGAGTTCAAACCCAGGCCAAACCTAGACATAACATGCGTTATCCTGTAAAGTATTGATCAAAACCAGGTTTAATCGACTGTTTCAGTGTGGTACCACATTACTATGTGATCCAAGCCAGAAAAAAACCCAGTATTCGTTCAACAAGTATGTGAAGAATGCGAAAGTATGTGTCTGATGAGGGAAAATCCCAGGCCTAACTTAGACCTGACATGTGTTACCCTCTAAAATATTGATCGAAACCAGGTTTAATGGACTGTTTCAGTGTGGTACCACATCACTACGTGATGCAAACCTGAAAAATACCCAGGCTCCGTTCAACATGTATGTGAAGAATGCGAAAGTATGTGTCTGATGAGGGAAAATCCCAGGCCTAACCTAGTACTAACATGCGTTTCCCTCAAAAATATTTATCAGTACCAGGTTTAATTGAATGTTTCAGTGTGGTACCACATTTCTACGTGATCCAAACCAGAAAAAACCCAGGATCTGTTCAACAAGTATGTGGAAAATGCGAAAGTATGTGTCTGATGAGGGCAAATCCCAGGCCTAACCCAGACCTAAAATGCGATATCCTCTAAAATATTGATCAAAACCAGGTTTAATGGACTGTTTCAGTGTGGTACCACCTTACTACGTGATCCAAACCAGAAAAAGCCAGGGATCTGTTTAACAGGTATGTGAAATATGCGAAAGTATGAGTCTGATGAGGGCAAATCCCAGGCCTAACCTAGACCTAACATGCGTTATCCTCTAAAATATTGATCGAATCCAGGTTTCATGGACTGTTTCAGTGTGATACCACATTACCACGTGATCCAAACCAGAAAAAGCAATGGATCTGGCTAACAAGTATGAGGAATATGCGACAGTATGGGCCTGATGAGGGCAAATCCCACACCTATCCGTGACCTACCCGGCGTTATCCTATGAAATGTTGATCGAGATCAGGATTAATCGACTGTTTCAGTGTGGTACCACTTTAGAACGTGATCCAAACCAGAAAAAGCCAGGGATCTTTACATCAAGTATGTGAAAAATGCGAACGTATGAGCCTGACGAGGGCAAATCCCAGACCTTTCCCAGACATAACATGCGTTATCCTCTAAAATACTGATCGAAACCAGGTTTCATGGATTGTTTCAGTGTGATACCACATTACGACATGATCCAAACCAGAAAAAGCAATGGATCGGGCTAACAAGTATGAGAAATATGCGACAGTATGAGCCTGATGAGTGCAAATCCTAGACCTAACCCAGACCTAACATGCGTTATCCTCTAAAATATTTATCAAGACCAGGTTTAATTGACTGTTTCAGTGTGGCATCACATTACTACGTGATCCAAACCAGTGGGAGCCCAGTATCTGGCCAACAAGAATGAGAAATATGCGAAAGTATGACCCTGATGAAAGCAAATCGCAGACCTTATCCAGACCTAGCATATGTTATCCTCAAAAATATTGGTCGAAACCAGGTTTAATGGACTGTCTCAGTGTGGTACCACGTTACTACGTGATCCAGATCAGTGAAAGCCCAGAATCTGGCCATCAAATATGAGAAATATGCGAACGTACGATCCTGATGAGAGCAAATCCCAGACCTAACCAAGACCTAACATGCGCGAAGTTCTAAAATATTGATCGAAACCAGGTTTAATGGACTGATGCAGCGTGGTACCACATTACTACGTGATCCAGACCAGAAAAAAACCCAGGATCTGGCCAACAAGTATGCGAAATATGCGAAAGTATGAGTCTGATGAGGCCAAATCCCAGGACTAACCTTGACCTAGCATGAGTTATCCTCTAAACTATTCATCGAAACCAGGTTTAATGGGCTGTATCAGTGTGATACCACATTACCACATGATCCAAACCAGGAAAAGCCCGGGATCGGGCCAACTAGTATGTGAAGAATGCGAAAGTATGAGCCTGACGAGGGCAAATCCCGGACCTATCCCAGACATAACCTGCGTTATCCTCCAAAATATTGATCGAAACCAGGTTTAATTGACTGTTTCAGTGTGGTACCACATTACTACGTGATCCAAACCAGAAAAAGCCCGGAACCTGGTAATCAAGTATGAGAAATATCCGAAAATACGAGCCTGATGAGAGCAAATCCCAGACCTTACCTAGACCTAACATGAGTTACTCTCTAAGATATTGATCGAAACCAGGTTTAATGGACTGTTTCAGTGTGGTACCACATTACTACGTGATACAAACCCGAAAAAACCCAGGATCTGTTCAACAAGTATGTGTAGAATGCGAAAGTATGTGTCTGATTAGGGCAAATCCCAGGCCTAACCTAGGCATAACATGCGTTATCCTCTAAAATATTGATCGAAACCAGGTTTAATCGACTGTTACAGTGTGGTACCACATTACTATGTGATCCAAACCAGAAAAAGCCAGGGATCTGTTCAACAAGTATGTGAAATATGCGAAAGTATGAGTCTGATGAGGGCAATCCACAGGCCTAACCTAGACCTAACATGCGTTATCCTCTAAAATACTGATCGAAACCAGGTTTCATGGACTGTTTCAGTGTGATACCACATTACGACGTGATCCAAACCAGAAAAAGCAATGGATCTGGCTGACAAGTATGAGAAATATGCGACAGTATGAGCCTGATGAGGGCAAATCCCACACCTAACCGTGTCCTAACCGGCGTTATCCTGTAAAATGTTGAACGAGACCAGGTTTAATGGACTGTTTCAGTGTGGTACCACCTTACTACGTGATCCAAACCAGAAAAAGCCAGGGATCTGTTCAACAGGTATGTGAAATATGCGAAAGTATGAGTCTGATGAGGGCAAATCCCAGGCCTAACCTAGACCTAACATGCGTTATCCTCTAAAATATTGATCGAATCCAGGTTTCATGGACTGTTTCAGTGTGATACCACATTACCACGTGATCCAAACCAGAAAAAGCAATGGATCTGGCTAACAAGTATGAGGAATATGCGACAGTATGAGCCTGATGAGGGCAAATCCCACACCTATCCGTGACCTACCCGGCGTTATCCTATAAATTGTTGATCGAGATCAGGATTAATCGACTGTTTCAGTGTGGTACCACTTTAGAACGTGATCCAAACCAGAAAAAGCCAGGGATCTTTACATCAAGTATGTGAAAAATGCGAACGTATGAGCCTGACGAGGGCAAATCCCAGACCTTTCCCAGACATAACATGCGTTATCCTCTAAAATATTGGTCGAAACCAGGTTTCATGGACTGTTTCAGTGTGATACCACATTACCACGTGATCCTAACCAGAGAAAGCAATGGATCTGGCTAACAAGTATGAGAAATATGCGACAGTATGAGCCTGATGAGGCCAAATCCCACACCTATCCGTGTCCTAACCGGCGTTATCCTATAAAATGTTGATCGAGACCAGGATTAATCGACTGTTTCAGTGTGGTACCACTATACTACGTGATCCAAACCAGAAAAAGCCAGGGATCTGTTCAACAAGTATGTAAAATATGCGATAGTATGAGTCTGATGAGGGCAAATCCCAGGCCTAACCTAGACCTAACATGCGTTATCCTCTAAAATACTGATCGAAACCAGGTTTCATGGACTGTTTCAGTGTGATACCACATTACCACGTGATCCAAATCAGAAAAAGCAATGGATCTGGCTAACAAGTATGAGATATATGCGACAGTATGAGCCTGATGAGGGCAAATCCTAGACCGAACCCAGACCTAACATGCGTTATCCTCTAAAATATTGATCGAAAACAGGTTTAGTTGACTGCTTCTGAGTGGTACCACTTTACTACGTGATCCAAACCAGAAAAAGCCCCAGAATCTGGCCATCAAGTATGAGAAATATGCGAACGTACGAGCCAGCTGAGAGCAAATCCCAGACCTAACCAAGACCTAACATGCGTTATTCTCTAGAATATTGATCGATACCTGGTTTAATCGACTGTTTCAGTGTGGTACCACTTTACTACGTGATCCAAACCAGAAAAAGCCAGGGATCTGTTCAACAGGTATGTGAAATATGCGAAAGTATGAGTCTGATGAGGGCAAACCCCAGGCCTAACCTAGACCTAACATGCGTTATCCTCTAAAATACCGATCGAAACCAGGTTTCATGGACTGTTTCAGTGTGATACCACATTACGACATGATCCAAACCAGAAAAAGCAATGGATCTGGCTAACAAGTATGAGAAATATGCGACAGTATGAGCCTGATGAGTTCAAACCCAGGCCAAACCTAGACATAACATGCGTTATCCTGTAAAGTATTGATCAAAACCAGGTTTAATCGACTGTTTCAGTGTGGTACCACATTACTATGTGATCCAAACCAGAAAAAAACCCAGTATACGTTCAACAAGTATGTGGAAAATGCGAAAGTATGTGTCTGATGAGGGCAAATCCTAGGCCTAACCCAGACCTAACATGCGATATCCTCTAAAATATCGATCGAAGCTGAGTTTCATTTACTGTTTCAGTGTGCTACCACATTACTACGTGATCCAATCCAGAAAAAGTCCAGGATCTAGCCATGAAGTATGAGAAATATGCGGAATTAAGAGCCAGATTAGGGCAAATCCTAGACCTAACCCAGACCTAACATGCGTTATCCTCTGAAATATTTATCAAGACTAGGTTTAATTGAATGTTTCAGTGTGGTACCACATTACTACGTGATCCAATCCAGAAAAAGTCCAGGATCTAGCCATGAAGTATGAGAAATATGCGAAATTATGAGCCTGATTAGGGCAAATCCTAGACCTAACCCAGACCTTCCATGCGTTATCCACTGAAATATTTATCAAGACCAGGTTTAATTGATTGTTTCAGTGTGGTACCACATTACTACGTGATCCAAACCAGAAAAAAACCCAGGACCTTTACAACAAGTATGTGAAGAATGCGATAGCATGAGCCTAACAAGGGCAAATCCCAGACCTATCCCAGACATTACTAGCGTTATCATCTAAGATATTGATCGAAACCAGGTTTAATCGACTGTTTCAGTGTGGTACCACATTACTACGTGATCCAATCCAGAAAAAGCCCTGGATCTAGCCATCAAGTATGAGAAATATGCGAAAGTATGAGCCTGATGAGGGCAAATCCTAGACCTAACCCAGACCTAACATGCGTTATCCTTTAAAATATTTATCAAAACCAGGTTTAATTGAATGTCTCAGTGTGGTACCACCTTACTACGTGATCCAAACTAAAAAAAACCCGGGGTCTGTTCAAGAAGTATGTGAAAAACGCGGAACTATGAGCCCGATGAGGGCAAATCCCAGAACTATCCCAGCCGTAACATGCGTTATCCTCTAAAATATTGATTGAAACCAGGTTTAATGGGCTGTTTCAGTGTGGTACCACATTACTACGGGATCCAAACCAGAAAAAGCACAGAATCTGGCCATCAAGTATGAGACATATGCGAAAGTACGAGCCTGATGAGAGCAAATCCCAGACCTAACCAAGACCTAACATGCGTTATTTTCTAAAATATTGATCGAAACCAGGATTAATGGACTGTTCCAGTGTGGTACCACATTACTACGGGATCCAAACCAGAAAAAGCACAGAATCTGGCCATCAAGTATGAGAAAAATGCGAAAGTACGAGCCTGATCAGAGCAAATCCCAGTCCTAACCTAGGCCTAACATGAGTTATTCTCCAAAATATTGATCGAAACCAGGTTTAATGGACTGTTTCAGTGGGGTACCACATTACTACGTGATCCAAACCAGAAAAATACCCAGGATCTGTTCAAGAAGTATGTGGATATTGCGAACGTATGTGTCTGATGAGGGCAAATCCCAGGCCTAACCTAGACATAACATGCGTTACCCTCAAAAATATTTATCAAGACCAGTTTTAATTGAATGTTTCAGTGTGGTACCACATTACTACGTGATCCAAACCAGAAAAAACCCAGGATCTGTTCAACAAGTATGTGGAAAATGCGAAAGTATGTGTCTGATGAGGGCAAATCCCAGGCCTAACCTAGACATAACATGCGTTATCCTCTAAAATATTGATCGAAACCAGGTTTAATGGACTGTTTCAGTGTGGTACCACATTACTACGGGATCCAAACCAGAAAAAGCACAGAATCTGGCCATCAAGTATGAGAAATATGCGAAAGTACGAGCCTGATCAGAGCAAATCCCAGTCCTAACCTAGGCCTAACATGAGTTATTCTCCAAAATATTGATCGAAACCAGATTTAATGGACTGTTTCAGTGGGGTACCACATTACTACGTGATCCAAACCAGAAAAATACCCAGGATCTGTTCAAGAAGTATGTGGATATTGCGAACGTATGTGTCTGATGAGGGCAAATCCCAGGCCTAACCTAGACATAACATGCGTTACCCTCAAAAATATTTATCAAGACCAGTTTTAATTGAATGTTTCAGTGTGGTACCACATTACTACGTGATCCAAACCAGAAAAAACCCAGGATCTGTTCAACAAGTATGTGGAAAATGCGAAAGTATGTGTCTGATGAGGGCAAATCCCAGGCCTAACCTAGACATAACATGCGTTATCCTCTAAAATATTGATCGAAACCAGGTTTAATGGACTGTTTCAGTGTGGTACCACATTACTACGGGATCCAAACCAGAAAAAGCACAGAATCTGGCCATCAAGTATGAGAAATATGCGAAAGTACGAGCCTGATCAGAGCAAATCCCAGTCCTAACCTAGGCCTAACATGAGTTATTCTCCAAAATATTGATCGAAACCAGATTTAATGGACTGTTTCAGTGGGGTACCACATTACTACGTGATCCAAACCAGAAAAATACCCAGGATCTGTTCAAGAAGTATGTGGATATTGCGAACGTATGTGTCTGATGAGGGCAAATCCCAGGCCTAACCTAGACATAACATGCGTTACCCTCAAAAATATTTATCAAGACCAGTTTTAATTGAATGTTTCAGTGTGGTACCACATTACTACGTGATCCAAACCAGAAAAAACCCAGGATCTGTTCAACAAGTATGTGGAAAATGCGAAAGTATGTGTCTGATGAGGGCAAATCCCAGGCCTAACCTAGACATAACATGCGTTATCCTCTAAAATATTGATCGAAACCAGGTTTAATGGACTGTTTCAGTGTGGTACCACATTACTACGGGATCCAAACCAGAAAAAGCACAGAATCTGGCCATCAAGTATGAGAAATATGCGGAATTAAGAGCCAGATTAGGGCAAATCCCAGTCGTAACGTAGGCCTAACATGAGTTATTCTCTAAAATATTGATCGAAAGCAGGTTTAATCGACTGTTTCAGTGTGGTACCACATTACTACGTGATCCAAACCAGAAAAAACCCAGGATCCGTTCAACAAGTATCTGAAGAATCCCCGACGGCGTCAGCACGGTGTGTTATGCGGATGACACACTGGTGCTGGCCGTCGGGGCGCACTGGGGGAGGGCCATGCGTCGCGCGGAGGAGGGGTCGCAACGCGTCGTCGACCGGATCAGGGGGATGAGGATGACGGTGGCGGTCCATAAGACCGAGGTGATTGCGTTTCATTCACCTCGGCAGGATCCGCCACCCCCTCTGATTCGGGTGGGTGAGGCTGACATCGAGGTGAAGCCCCAGATCAGGTATCTGGGGCTGATCCTCGATAGCCACTGGCGTTTCGAGAAGCATTTCCGCTGCCTGGTCCCCCGGTTGGAAAGGATGGTTGCGGCTCTGGGCCAGATCCTGCCCAATCTGGGGGGCCCGACGGGCCGAGTTCGTCGCCTCTATGTGGCAATGGTCCAGTCGGTGGCCCTATACGGGGCCCCCGTCTGGGCGGACGACCTGGCTGCCTCCCGGCGCAGCATGACTATGCTGCGTCGGGTGCAGAGGCGCATGGCGCTCAGGGTCGTCCGCGGGTATCGGACCATGTCACATGAGGCGGCGACGGTTCTAGCGGGGATGCCGCCCATGGACCTGCTCGCGCGGTCGCACGCGGTGATGTACCGGCACCGCGTCGACCGTCGCGCGGGGGTGGGGGCGGTCCCGGGCGGGCAGGAACCTGCTTGGGGCGATTTGAAGCGCCAGGCCCGGCAGTCCGTGTTGCTCGCGTGGCAGGAGCGGCTGGCTCTGCCAACCGCGGGGCACCGGACTGTCGGGGCTGTTCGGCCACTCCTGAAGGAGTGGCTGGGCAGAGGCCATGGCAGCCTCACCTACCGGCTGGCACAGGTGTTTTCCGGGCATGGCAGCTTCGGAAGATACCTGTGCCGGATAGGGAAGGAGCCGACGGCGCGTTGCTGCCACTGCGACGCTGAGCAGGACACGGCGGATCATACCCTGGAGGTATGCCCCGCGTGGGAGGGGGAGCGCCGTGTCCTGGTCGGCGTCGTCGGGCGGGATGTCTCGCTGCCGGGCGTGGTGCGCGCCATGCTCGGCAGCGAGGAGAAGTGGAGGGCCGTGGCCTCCTTCTGCGAGAACGTAATGTTGCAGAAGGAGGCCGCGGGGAGGGAGCGCGAGGTGCAGCGGCGCGCTGAAGCTCGCGCTCGTGCGGTGGCCCGAGGTCGTCGCCCGGTCGCGAGGCGTCGCGGGCGGCCGCCTCGGCGTGGCGGATGACCTAGGCTGGGAGGGGGGTCCTGAGGGGACCCTCCTCCCGCCAGGCGGCGCCGGGTCGGACCGGTTGGGGGTAGGAGTGCCTCCCCCTACCGGTCCGACGCAAGGGGAGGCACCCTCGGCGGTCTGGTGCGGCCATGAACGCCCGGCCGCCGAGGGGTGGAAACGGGGTCGCGGGCGGTTGCGAGTTGGGGCTCGCAGCCGCCACTAAACGCGGCCCCGGGACGGATAGCGGCGGGATGGAGTGGCCCCGTCCCGCCGCTATGAGGCAGTGTGTCTACTGGGGGGACCGATTGTCCCCCCGGGGGATGGGCGCGAAAGCGTGGGCACGGGGAGGATACCGGAAGAATGCTTCGAGCGATTCCCGGTACCCTCCCAAAGCGTGCCGAAGGGTCACCGTGGGGTTTTTAGTGGGTAGGTCCCGCGCCTGTCGTTGTACGGGCGCGGGGAATCCCACACACCCCTCCCACCTCTCCCCAAGGAGGTGGGAGGGAGTCTTTCGAAGATTTTCCCCACGACAAAAAAAAAAAAAAAAAAAAAAGTATCTGAAGAATGCGAAAGTATGTGTCTGATGAGGGCAAATCCTAGAACTAACCCAGACCTAACATGCGTTATCCTCTAAAATATTTATCAAGACCAGGTTTTATTGAATGTTTCAGTGTGGTACCACATTACAATGTGATCCAAACCAGAAAAAGCCCAGAATCTGGCCATCAACTATGAGAAATATGCGAAAATATGACCCTGATGAGGGCAAACCCCAGAACTAACCTAGACCTAACATGCGTTTTCCTCAAAAATATTGATCGACACCAGGTTTAATCGACTGTTTCAGTGTGGTACCACATTACTACGTGATCCAAACCAGAAAAAGCCAGGGATCTGTTCAACAAGTATGTGAAAAATGCGAAAATATGACCCCGATGAGGGCAAATCCCGGACCTATCCCAGACCTAACTTGCGTTATCCTCTAAAATATTGATCGAAACGGGGTTTAATTTACTGTTTCAGGGTGGTACCACATTACTACGTGAGACAATCCAGAAAAAGCCCAGAATCTAGCCATGAAGTATGAGAAATATGCGAAATTATGAGCCCGATTAGGGCAAATCCTAGACCTAACCCAGACCTAACATCCGATATCCTCTAAAATATTTATCAAGACCAGGTTTTATTGAATGTTTCAGTGTGGTACCACATTACAATGTGTTCCAAACCAGAAAAAAACCCAGGATCTGTACAACAAGTATGTGAAGAATGCGAAAGTATGAGCCTGACGAGGGCAAATCCCGGACCTATCTCAGACATAACTTGCGTTATCCTCTAAAATATTGATCAAAACCAGGTTTAATGGACTGTTTCAGTGTGGTACCACATTACTACGTGATCCTAACCAGAAAAAACCCAGGATCCGTTCAACAAGTATGTGAGGAATGCGAAAGTATGAGTTGATGAGGGAAAATCCGACACCTATCCGTGTCCTAACCGGCGTTATCCTATAGAACGTTGATCGAGACCAGGATTAATCGACTGTTTCAGTGTGGTACCACTATACTACGTGATCCAAACCAGAAAAAGCCAGGGATCTGTTCAACAAGTATGTAAAATATGCGATAGTATGTGTCTGATGAGGGCAAATCCCAGGCCTGACCTAGACCTAACATGCGTTATCATCTAAAATATTTATCGAGACCAGGTTGAATTGACTGTTTCAGTGTGGTACCACTTTACTACGTGATCCAAACCAGAAAAAGCCAGGGATCTGTTCAACAAGTATGTAAAATATGCGATAGTATGAGTCTGATAAGGGCAAATCCCAGGCCTAACCTAGACCTAACATGCGTTATCCTCTAAAATATTGATCAAAACCAGGTTTAATGGACTGTTTCAGTGTGATACCACAGTACACTGCACGTGATCCAAACCAGAAAAAGCAATGGATCTGGCTAACAAGTATGAGAAATATACGACAGTATGAGCCTGATGAGGGCAAATCCGACACCTAACCGTGTCCTAACCGGCGTTATCCTATAATATGTTGAACGAGACCAGGATTAATCGACTGTTTCAGTGTTGTACCACTTTACTACGTGATCCAAACCAGAAATAGCCAGGGATCTGTTCAACAAGTATGTGAATTATGCGAAAGTATGAGTCTGATGAGGGCAAATCCCAGGCCTAACCTATACCTAATATGCGTTTTCCTCTAAAATATTGATCGAAAGCAGCTTTAATGGACTGTTTCAGTGTGGTACCACATTAGTACGTGATCCAAACCAGAATAAGCCAGGGATCTGTTCAACAAGAATGTGAAAAACTCGAATGTATGACCCTGATGAGAGCAAATCCCAGACCTAACCAAGACCTAACATGCGTTATTCTCTAAAATATTGATCGAAACCGGGTTTAATCGACTGTTTCAGAGTGGTACCACATTACTACCTGATCCAAACCAGAAATAACCCAGGATCCGTTCAACAAGTATGTGAAGAATGCGAAAGTATGAGTCTGATGAGGGCAAATCCCAGGCCTAACCTAGACCTAACATGCGTTATCATCTAAAATATTTATCGAGACCAGGTTGAATTGACTGTTTCAGTGTGGTATCACATTACTACGTGATCCAAACCAGAAAAAGCCAGGGATCTGTTCAACAAGTATGTGAAATATGCGAAAGTATGAGTCTGATGAGGGCAAATCCCAGATCCTATCCAGACCTAACATGCGTTATCCTCAAAAACATTGATCGAAACCAGGTTTAATGGACTGTTTCAGTGTGGTACCACGTTACTACGTGATCCAGACCAGTGAAAGCCCAGAATCTGGTCATCAAGTTTGAGAAATATGCGAACGTACGAGCCTGATGAGAGCAAATCCCAGACCTAACCAAGATCTAACATGCGTCATTCTCTAGAATATTGATCGAAACCAGGTCTAATGGACCGTTTCAGTGTGGTACCACGTTACTACGTGATCCAGACCAGAAAAAGCCCTGTATCTGGCCGACAAGTATGAGAAATATGCGAAAGTATGAGCCTGATGCGGGCAAATCCTGCACCTGACCCAGACCTAACATGCGTTATCCTCTAAAATATTGATCGAGACCAGGTATAATTGACTGTTTCAGTGTGGTACTACATCAGTATGTGATCCAATCCAGAGAAAGCAACGTATCTGACCAACAGGTACGAGAAATATGCGAAAGTATGAGCCTGGTGAGTGCAAATCCCACACCTAACCGAGTCCTAACCGGCGTTATCCTCTAAAATGTTGATCGTGTCCAGGTTTAATCGACTGTTTCAGTGTGGTACCACATTACTACGTGATCCAAACCAGAAAAACCCAGGATCTGTTCAACAAGCATGTGAAGAATGCGAAGGTATGAGTCTGATGAGGCCAGATCCCAGACCTATCCCAGACCTAACATGCGTTATCATCTAAAATATTGATCAAAACCAGGTTTAATGGACTGTTTCAGTGTGGTACCACCTTACTACGTGATCCAAACCAGAAAAAGCCAGGGATCTGTTCAACAGGTATGTGAAATATGCGAAAGTATGAGTCTGATGAGGGCAAATCCCAGGCCTAACCTAGACCTAACATGCGTTATCCTCTAAAATATTGATCGAATCCAGGTTTCATGGACTGTTTCAGTGTGATACCACATTACCACGTGATCCAAACCAGAAAAAGCAATGGATCTGGCTAACAAGTATGAGGAATATGCGACAGTATGAGCCTGATGAGGGCAAATCCCACACCTATCCGTGACCTACCCGGCGTTATCCTATAAATTGTTGATCGAGATCAGGATTAATCGACTGTTTCAGTGTGGTACCACTTTAGAACGTGATCCAAACCAGAAAAAGCCAGGGATCTTTAAATCAAGTATGTGAAAAATGCGAACGTATGAGCCTGACGAGGGCAAATCCCAGACCTTTCCCAGACATAACATGCGTTATCCTCTAAAATATTGGTCGAAACCAGGTTTCATGGACTGTTTCAGTGTGATACCACATTACCACGTGATCCAAACCAGAGAAAGCAATGGATCTGGCTAACAAGTATGAGAAATATGCGACAGTATGAGCCTGATGAGGCCAAATCCCACACCTATCCGTGTCCTAACCGGCGTTATCCTATAAAATGTTGATCGAGACCAGGATTAATCGACTGTTTCAGTGTGGTACCACTATACTCCGTGATCCAAACCAGAAAAAGCCAGGGATCTGTTCAACAAGTATGTAAAATATGCGATAGTATGAGTCTGATGAGGGCAAATCCCAGGCCTAACCTAGACCTAACATGCGTTATCCTCTAAAATACTGATCGAAACCAGGTTTCATGGACTGTTTCAGTGTGATACCACATTACCACGTGATCCAAATCAGAAAAAGCAATGGATCTGGCTAACAAGTATGAGATATATGCGACAGTATGAGCCTGATGAGGGCAAATCCTAGACCGAACCCAGACCTAGCATGCGTTATCCTCTAAAATATTGATCGAAAACAGGTTTAGTTGACTGCTTCTGAGTGGTACCACTTTACTACGTGATCCAAACCAGAAAAAGCCCCAGAATCTGGCCATCAAGTATGAGAAATATGCGAACGTACGAGCCAGCTGAGAGCAAATCCCAGACCTAACCAAGACCTAACATGCGTTATTCTCTAGAATATTGATCGTTACCTGGTTTAATCGACTGTTTCAGTGTGGTACCACTTTACTACGTGATCCAAACCAGAAAAAGCCAGGGATCTGTTCAACAGGTATGTGAAATATGCGAAAGTATGAGTCTGATAAGGGCAAACCCCAGGCCTAACCTAGACCTAACATGCGTTATCCTCTAAAATACCGATCGAAACCAGGTTTCATGGACTGTTTCAGTGTGATACCACATTACGACATGATCCAAACCAGAAAAAGCAATGGATCTGGCTAACAAGTATGAGAAATATGCGACAGTATGAGCCTGATGAGTTCAAACCCAGGCCAAACCTAGACATAACATGCGTTATCCTGTAAAGTATTGATCAAAACCAGGTTTAATCGACTGTTTCAGTGTGGTACCACATTACTATGTGATCCAAACCAGAAAAAAACCCAGTATACGTTCAACAAGTATGTGAAGAATGTGAAAGTATGTGTCTGATGAGGGAAAATCCCAGGCCTAACTTAGACCTGACATGTGTTACCCTCTAAAATATTGATCGAAACCAGGTTTAATGGACTGTTTCAGTGTGGTACCACATCACTACGTGATGCAAACCTGAAAAAGCCCTGGATCTAGCCATCAAGTATGAGAAATATGCGAAAGTATGAGCCTGATGAGGGCAAATCCTAGACCTAACCCAGACCTAACATGCGTTATCCTTTAAAATATTTATCAAAACCAGGTTTAATTGAATGTCTCAGTGTGGTACCACCTTACTACGTGATCCAAACTAAAAAAAACCCGGGGTCTGTTCAAGAAGTATGTGAAAAACGCGGAACTATGAGCCCGATGAGGGCAAATCCCAGAACTATCCCAGCCGTAACATGCGTTATCCTCTAAAATATTGATTGAAACCAGGATTAATGGACTGTTTCAGTGTGGTACCACATTACTACGGGATCCAGACCAGAAAAAGCACAGAATCTGGCCATCAAGTATGAGACATATGCGAAAGTACGAGCCTGATGAGAGCAAATCCCAGACCTAACCAAGACCTAACATGCGTTATTTTCTAAAATATTGATCGAAACCAGGATTAATGGACTGTTCGAGTGTGGTACCACATTACTACGGGATCCAAACCAGAAAAAGCACAGAATCTGGCCATCAAGTATGAGAAAAATGCGAAAGTACGAGCCTGATCAGAGCAAATCCCAGTCCTAACCTAGGCCTAACATGAGTTATTCTCCAAAATATTGATCGAAACCAGGTTTAATGGACTGTTTCAGTGGGGTACCACATTACTACGTGATCCAAACCAGAAAAATACCCAGGATCTGTTCAAGAAGTATGTGGATATTGCGAACGTATGTGTCTGATGAGGGCAAATCCCAGGCCTAACCTAGACATAACATGCGTTACCCTCAAAAATATTTATCAAGACCAGTTTTAATTGAATGTTTCAGTGTGGTACCACATTACTACGTGATCCAAACCAGAAAAACCCCAGGATCTGTTTAACAAGTATGTGGAAAATGCGAAAGTATGTGTCTGATGAGGGCAAATCCCAGACCTAACCAAGACCTAACATGCGTTATTTTCTAGAATATTGATCGAAACCAGGATTAATGGACTTTCGAGTGTGGTACCACATTACTACGGGATCCAAACCAGAAAAAGCACAGAATCTGGCCATCAAGTATGAGAAATATGCGAAAGTACGAGCCTGATCAGAGCAAATCCCAGACCTAACCTAGGCCTAACATGAGTTATTCTCTAAAATATTGATCGAAAGCAGGTTTAATCGACTGTTTCAGTGTGGTACCACATTACTACGTGATCCAAACCAGAAAAAACCCAGGATCCGTTCAACAAGTATCTGAAGAATGCGAAAGTATGTGTCTGATGAGGGCAAATCCTAGAACTAACCCAGACCTAACATGCGTTATCCTCTAAAATATTTATCAAGACCAGGTTTTATTGAATGTTTCAGTGTGGTACCACATTACAATGTGATCCAAACCAGAAAAAGCCCAGAATCTGGCCATCAACTATGAGAAATATGCGAAAATATGACCCTGATGAGGGCAAACCCCAGAACTAACCTAGACCTAACATGCGTTTTCCTCAAAAATATTGATCGACACCAGGTTTAATCGACTGTTTCAGTGTGGTACCACATTACTACGTGATCCAAACCAGAAAAAGCCAGGGATCTGTTCAACAAGTATGTGAAAAATGCGAAAATATGACCCCGATGAGGGCAAATCCCGGACCTATCCCAGACCTAACTTGCGTTATCCTCTAAAATATTGATCGAAACGGGGTTTAATTTACTGTTTCAGGGTGGTACCACATTACTACGTGAGACAATCCAGAAAAAGCCCAGAATCTAGCCATGAAGTATGAGAAATATGCGAAATTATGAGCCCGATTAGGGCAAATCCTAGACCTAACCCAGACCTAACATCCGATATCCTCTAAAATATTTATCAAGACCAGGTTTTATTGAATGTTTCAGTGTGGTACCACATTACAATGTGCTCCAAACCAGAAAACAACCCAGGATCTGTACAACAAGTATGTGAAGAATGCGAAAGTATGAGCCTGACGAGGGCAAATCCCGGACCTATCTCAGACATAACTTGCGTTATCCTCTAAAATATTGATCGAAACCAGGTTTAATCGACTATTTCAGTGTGGTACCACATTACTACGTGATCCAAACCAGAAAAAGCCCAGAATCTGGCCCTCAAGTATGAGAAAAATGTGAAAGTACGAGCCTAATGAGAGCAAATCCCAGACCTAACCTAGACCTAACATGAGTTATTCACTAAAATATTGATCGAAATCGGGTTTAATCGACTGTTTCAGTGTGGTACCACATTACTACGCGATCGAAACCAGAAAAAACCAGGGATCTGTTCAACTAAGTATGTGAAAAATGCGAAAATATGACCCCGATGAGGGCAAATCCCGGACCTATCCCAGACCTAACTTGCGTTATCCTCTAAAATATTGATCGAAACGAGGTTTAATTTACTGTTTCAGTGTGGTACCACATTACTACGTGATCCAATCCAGAAAAAGCCCAGGTTCTAGCCATAAAGTATGAGAAATATGCGGAATTATGACCCTGATGAGGGCAAATCCCAGGCCTAACCTAGACCTAACATGCGTTATCCTCTAAAATATCGTTCGAAACTGAGTTTCATTTACTGTTTCAGTGTGGTACCACATTACTACGTGATCCAATCCAGAAAAAGTCCAGGATCTAGCCATGAAGTATGAGAAATATGCGGAATTATGAGCCAGATTAGGGCAAATCCTAGACCTAACCCAGACCTAACATGCGTTATCCTCTGAAATATTTATCAAGACCAGGTTTAATTGATTGTTTCAGTGTGGTACCACATTACTACGTGATCGAAACCAGAGAAAACACAGGATCTGACCAACAAGTATGTGGAGAATGCGAAAGTATGTGTCTGATGAGGGAAAATACCAGGCCTAACCTAGACCTAACATGCGTTACCCTCAATAATATTGATCGAAATCAGGTTTAACCGACTGTTTCAGTGTGGCACCACATTACTACGTGATCCAAACCAGAAAAAGCCCAGAATCTGGCCATCAACTATGAGAAATATGCGAAAGTACGAGCCTGATGAGATCAAATCCCAGACCTAACCAAGACTTATCATGCGTTATTCTCTAAAATATTGATCGAATCCGGGTTTAATGGACTGTTTCAGTGGGGTACCACATTACTACGTGATCCGAACCAGAAAAAACGCAGGATCTGTTCAACAAGTATGTGAAGAATGCGAAAGTTTGTGTCTGATAAGGGAAAATCCCAGGCCTAACCTAGACCTAACATGCGTCACCCTCAAAAATATTGATAGAAACCAGGCTTAATCGACTATTTCAGTGTGGTACCACATTACTACGTGATCCAAACCAGAAAAAGCCCAGAATCTGGCCATCAAGTATGAGAAATTTGCGAAAGTACGAGCCTAATGAGAGCAAATCCCAGACCTAACCTAGACCTAACATGAGTTATTCTCAAAAATATTGATCGGAAGCAGGTTTAATCGACAGTTTCAGTGTGGTACCACATTATTACGTGATCCAAACCAGAAAAAACCCAGGATACGTTCAACAAGTATGTGAAGAATGCGAAAGTATGTGACTGATGAGGGAAAATCCCAGGCCTAACTTAGACCTGACATGCGTTCCCTCTAAAATATTGATCGAAACCAGGTTTAATGGACTGTTTCAGTGTGGTACCACATCACTACGTGATGCAAACCAGAAAAATACCCAGGATCCGTTCAACATGTATGTGAAGAATGCGAAAGTATGTGTCTGACGAGGGAAAATCCCAGACCTAACCCAGACCTGACATGCGTTATCCTCTGAAATATTTATCAAGACCAGGTTTTATTGATTGTTTCAGTGTGGTACTACATTACTACGTGATCCAAACCAGAAAAACCCCATGATCTGTTCAAGAAGTATAATGAAAAACTCGAAACTATGAGCCTGATGAGGGCAAATTCCAGACCTATCCCAGACCTAACATGCGTTATCCTCTAAAATATTGACCAAACCAGGTTTAATCGACTGTTTCAGTGTGGTACCACATTACTATGTGATCCAAACCAGAAAAAAACCAGGGATCTGTACACAAGAATGTGAAGAATGCGAAAGTACGAGTCTGATCAGGGCAAATCCCAGACCTATCCCAGACCTAACTTGCGTTGTCCTCTAAAATATTGATCGAGACCAGGTTTAATCGACTATTTCAGTGTGGTACCACATTACTACGTAATGCAAACCAGCAAAAGCCCAGAATCTGGCAATCAACTATGAGAAATATGCGAAAGTACGAGCTTGATGAGATCAAATCCAAGACCTAACGAAGACCTAACATGCGTTATTCTCTAAAATATTGATCGAAACAAGGTTTAATGGACTGTTTCAGTGTGGTACCACATTACTACGGGATCCAAACCAGAAAAAGCACAGAATCTGGCCAACAAGTATGTGGAGAATGCGAAAGTATGTGTCTGATGAGGGAAAATACCAGGCCTAACCTAGACCTAACATGCGTTACCCTCAAGAATATTTATCAAGACCAGGTTTAATCGACTGTTCCAGTGTGGTACCACATTACTACGTGATCCAAACCAGAAAAAAACCCAGGATCTGTACAAGAAGTATGTGAAGAATGCGATAGTTTGAGCCTGACGAGGGCAAATCCCAGACCTGTCCCAGACATAACATGCGTTATCCTCTAAAATATTTATCAAGACCAGGTTTTATTGAACGTTTCAGTGTGGTACCACATTACAATGTGATCCAAACCAGAAAAAGCCCAGGATCTAGCCATGAAGTATGAGAAATATGCGAAATTATGAGCCCGATTAGGGCAAATCCTAGACCTAACCCAGACCTAACATGCGATATCCTCTAAAATATTTATCGACACCAGGTTTAATCGACTGCTTCAGTGTGGTACCACATTACTACGTGATCCAAACCACAAAAAGCCCAGAATCTGGCCATCAAGTATGAGAAATATGTGAAAGTACGAGCCTAATGAGAGCAAATCCCAGACCTAACCTAGACCTAACTTGCGTTATCCTCTAAAATATTGATCGAAACGAGTATTAATTTACAGTTTCAGTGTGGCACCACATTACTACGTGATCCAATCCAGAAAAAGCCCAGGTTCTAGCCATAAAGTATGAGAAATATGCGAAATTATGAGCCTGATTAGGGCAAATCCTAGACCTAACCCAGATCTAACATGCGTTATCCTCTAAAATATTTATCAAGACCAGGTTTAATTGAATGTTTCAGTGTGGTACCACAATACTACGGGATCCAAACCACTAAAAAGCCCAGAATCTGGCCATCAAGTATGAGAAATATGCGAAAGTACGAGACTGATCAGGGCAAATCCCAGACCTATCCCAGACCTAACTTGCGTTATCCTCTAAAATATTTATCAAGACCAGGTTTAATTGACTGTTTCAGTGTGGCATCACGTTACTACGTGATCCAAAGCAGAAAAAACCTTCGATCAGGTCAACATGTAAGTTAAAACTGTGAAAGTATGACCCTGATGAGGGCAAATCCCAGTCCTAACCTAGACCTAACATGCGTTATCCTATAAAATATTGATCGAAACCAGGTTTAATGGACTGTTTCAGTGTGGTACACATTACTACGTGATCCAATCCAGAAATAGCCCAGGATCTAGCCATGAAGTATTAGAAACATGCGAAATTATGAGCCTGATTAGGGCAAATCCCAGACCTAACCTAGACCTAACATGCGTTATCCTCTAAAATATTTATCAAGACCAGGTTTAATTGACTGTTTCAGTGTGGCATCACATTGCTACGTGATCCAAACCAGTGGAAGCCCTGGATCTGGCCAACAAGAATGAGAAATATGCGAAAGTATGAGCCTGATGAGAGCAAATCCCAGACCTAACCTAGACGTAACATGCGTTATCCTCAAAAATATTGATCGAAACCAGGTTCAACCGACTGTTTCAGTGTGGTACCACATTACTACCTGATCCAATCCAGAAAAAACCCAGGATCTGTTCTACAAGTATGTGAAAAATGCGAAAGTATGAGCCTGATGAGGGCAAATCCCACACCTATCCCAGACCAAACTTGCGTTATCCTCTAAAATATTGATCGAAACCAGGTTTAATTTAGTGTTTCAGTGTGGTACCACATTACTACGTGATCAAATCCAGACAAAGCCCAGGATCTAGCCATGAAGTATGAGAAATATGCGAAATTATGAGCCTGATTAGGGCAAATCCTAGACCTAACCCAGACCTAACATGCGTTATCCTCTAAAATATTTATCAAGACCAGGTTTAATTGACTGTTTCAGTGTGGCATCACATTACTACGTGATCCAATCCAGAAATAGCCCAGGATCTAGCCATGAAGTATTAGAAACATGCGAAATTATGAGCCTGATGAGAGCAAATCCCAGACCTAACCTAGACGTAACATGCGTTATCCTCAAAAATATTGATCGAAACCAGGTTTAATCGACGGTTTCACTGTGGTACCACATTACTACGTGATCCAAAGCGGAAAAAGCCCACAATCTGGCCATCAAGTATGAGAAATATGCGAAAGTACGAGCCTGATGAGAGCAAATCCCAGACCTAACCTAGACCTAACATGCGTTGTCCTCAAAAATATTGATCGAAACCAGGTTTAATGGACTGTTTTAGTGTGGTACCACATTACTACGTAATCCAATCCAGAAATAGTCCAGGATCTAGCCATGAAGTATTAGAAATATGCGAAAGTATGGGCCTGATGATGGCAAATCCTAGACCTTACCCAGACCTAACATGCGTTATCCTGTAAAATATTTATCAAGACCAGGTTTAATTGAATGTTTCAGTGTGGTACCACATTACTACGGGATCCAAGCCAGAAAAAACCCAGGATCCGTTCAACAACTATGTGAAGAATGCGAAAGTATGAGCCTGATGAGGGCAAATCCCAGACCTATCCCAGACATAACTTGCGTTATCCTCTAAAATATTGATCGAAACCAGGTTTAATGGACTGTTTCAGTGTGGTACCACATTACTACGTGATCCAATCCAGAAATAGCCCAGGATCTAGCCATTAAGTATTAGAAATATGCGAAAGTATATATGATGATGGCAAATCCTAGACCTTACCCGGACCTAACATGCGTTATCCTCTAAAATATTTATCAAGACCAGGTTTAATTGAATGTTTCAGTGTGGTACCACATTACTACGTGATGCAAACCAGAGAAAACCCAGGATCCGTTCAACAAGTATGTGAAGAATGCGAAAGTATGAGTCTGATGAGTGATAAACCCAGGCCTAACCAAGACCTAACATGCGTTATCCTCAAAAATATTGAGCGAAACCAGGTTTAATCGACTGTTTCAGTGTGGTACCACATTACTACATGATCGAAACCAGAAAAAAACCCAGGATCTGTTTAACAAGTATGTGAAGTATGCGTAAGTATGAGTCTGATGGGGGCAAATACCAGGCCTAACCTAGACATAACATGCGTTATCGTCTAAAATATTGATCGAAACCAGGTTTAGTGGACTGTTGCAGTGTGGTACCACATTACTGCGTGATCCAAATCAGAAAGAACCCTCGATTAGGTCAGCATGTATGTTAAAACTGCGAAAGTGTGACACTGATGAGGGCAAATCCCAGGCCTAACCTAGACCTAACATGCGTTATCCTCTACAATATTGATCGAATCCAGGTTTAATGGACTGTTTTAGTGTGGCACCACTTTACTGCGTGATCCATACCAGAAAAAACCCAGGATCTGTTCAACAAGTATGTGAAAAATCCGAAAGTATGAGTCTGATGAGGGCAAATCCCAGGCCTAACCTAGACATAACATGCGTTATCCTCTAAAATATTGATCGAAACCACGTTGAGTGGACTGTTTCAGTGTGGTACCACATTACTACGGTATCCAAACCAGAAAAAAACCCAGGATCTGTTCAACAAGTATGTGAAAAATGCGAAAGTATGAGTCTGATGAGGGCAAATCCCAGGCCTAACCTAGACACAACATGCGTTATCCTCTAGAATATTGATCGAAACCAGGTTTAATCGACTGTTTCAGGGTGGTACCACACTACTACGTGATCCAAGCCAGAAAAAAACCCAGGATCTGTTCAACAAGTATGTGAAAAATGCGAAAGTATGAGTCTGATGAGGGCAAATCCCAGGCCTAACCTAGACACAACATGCGTTATCCTCTAGAATATTGATCGAAACCACGTTGAGTGAACTGTTTCATTGTGGTACCACATTACTGCGTGATCCGATGCAGAAATAGCCCAGGATCTAGCTATGAAGTATGAGAAATATGCGAAAGTATGAGCCTGATGAGGGCAAATCCCAGGGCTAACCTAGACATAACATGCGTTATCCTCTAAAATATTGATCGAAACCACGTTGAGTGGACTGTTTCAGTGTGGCACCACATTACTGCGCGATCCGATGCAGAATTAGCCCAGGATCTATCTATGAAGTATGAGAAATATGCGAAAGTATGAGCCTGATGAGGGCAAATCCCAGGCCTAACCTAGACCTAACATGCGTTATCCTCAAAAATATTGATCGAAACCAGGTTTAATCGACTGTTTCAGTGTGGTACCACACTACTACGTGATCCAAGCCAGAAAAAAACCCAGGATCTGTTCAACAAGTATGTGAAAAATGCGATAGTATGAGTCTGATGAGGGCAAATCCCAGGCCTAACCTAGACATAACATGCGTTATCCTCTAAAATATTGATCGAAACCACGTTGAGTGGTCTGTTTCAGAGTGGTACCACATTACTACGTGATCCAATGCAGAAAAAGCCCAGGATCTAGCCATGAAGTACGAGAAATATGCGAAAGTATGGGTCTGATGAGGGCAAATCCCAGACCTGTCCCAGACCTAACATGCGTTATCCTCAAAAATATTGATCGAAACCAGGTTTAATTGACTGTTTCAGTGTGGTACCACATTACTACGTGATCCAATCCAGAAATAGCCGAGGATCTAGCCATGAAGTATGAGATATATGCGAAAGAATGAGCCTGATGAGAGCAAATCCCAGACCTAACCTAGACCTAACATGCGTTATCCTCAAGAATATTGATCGAAACCAGGTTTAATGGACTGTTTCAGTGTGGTACCACATTACTACGTGATCCAATCCAGAAATAGCCCAGGATCTAGCCATGAAGTATTAGAAATGTGCGAAAGTATGAGCCTGATGATGGCAAATCCTAGACCTTACCCAGGCCTAACATGCGTTATCCTGTAAGATATTTATCAAGACCAGGTTTAATTGAATGTTTCAGTGTGGTACCACATTACTACGTGATGCAAACCAGAGAAAACCCAGGATCCGTTCAACAAGTATGTGAAGAATGCGAAAGTATGAGTCTGATGAGTGATAAACCCAGGCCTAACCTAGACCTAACATGCGTTATCCTCAAAAATATTGAGCGAAACCAGGTTTAATCGACTGTTTCAGTGTGGTACCACATTACTACATGATCGAAACCAGAAAAAAACCCATGGATCTGTTTAACAAGTATGTGAAAAATGCGAAAGTATGAGTCTGATGAGGGCAAATCCCAGGCCTAACCCAGACATAACATGCGTTATCCTCTAAAATATTGATCGAAACCACGTTGAGTGGACTGTTTCAGAGTGGTACCACATTACTACGTGATCCAATGCAGAAAAAGCCCAGGATCTAGCCATGAAGTATGAGAAATATGCGAAAGTATGGGTCTGATGAGGGTAAATCCCAGACCTATCCCAGACCTAACATGCGTTATCCTCTAAAATATTGATCGAAACCAGGTTTAATTGACTGTTTCAGTGTGGTACCACATTACTACGTGATCCAATCCAGAAATAGCCGAGGATGTAGCCATGAAGTATGAGATATATGCGAAAGAATGAGCCTGATGAGAGCAAATCCCAGACCTAACCTAGACCTAACATGCGTTATCCTCTAAAATATTGATCGAAACCAGGTTTAGTGGACTGTTGCAGTGTGGTACCACTCTACTACGTGACCCAAAGCAGAAAAAACCCTCGATCAGGTCAACATGTATGTTAAAAATGCGAAAGTATGACTCTGATGAGGGCAAATCCCAGGTCTAACCTAGACCTAACATGAGTTATCCTTTAAAATATTCATCGAAACCACGTTGAGTGGACTGTTTCAGTGTGGTACCACATTACTGCGTGATCCAATGCAGAAATAGCCCTGGATCTAGCTATGAAGTATGTGAAATATGCGAAAGTATGAGCCTGATGAGGGCAAATCCCAGGACTAACCTAGACATAACATGCGTTATCCTCTAAGATATTGATCGAAACCACGTTGAGTGGACTGTTTCAGTGTGGTACCACATTACTGCCTGATCCAAACCAGAAAAAACCCAGGATCTGTTCAACCAGTATGTGAAAAATGCGAAACTATGAGTCTGATGGGGGCAAATCCCAGACCTAACCCAGACCTAACATGCGTTATCCTCTAAAATATTGATCGAAACCAGGTCTAATTGACTGTTTCAGTGTGGTACCACATTACTGCGTGATCCAATGCAAAAATAGCCCAGGATCTAGCTATGAAGTATGAGAAATATGCGAAAGTATGAGACTGATGAGGGCAAATCCCAGGCCTAACCTAGACCTAACATGCGTTATCCTCAAAAATATTGATCGAAACCAGGTTTAATGGACTGTTTTAGTGTGGTACCACTTTACTACGTGATCCAAAGCAGAAAAAACCCTCGATTAGGTCATCATGTATGTTAAAACTGCGAAAGTATGTCCCTGATGAGGGCAAATCCCAGGCCTAAACTTGACCTAACATGCGTTGTCCTCTAAAATATTGATCGAAACCAGGTTTAATTGACTGTTTTAGTGTGGTACCACTTTACTACGTGATCCAAAGCAGAAAAAACCCTCGATTAGGTCAACATGTATGTTAAAACTGCGAAAGTATGTCCCTGATGAGGGCAAATCCCAGGCCTAAACTTGACCTAACATGCGTTATCCTCTAAAATATTGATCGAAACCAGGTTTAATGGACTGCTTCAGTGTGGTACCTCATTACTACCTAATCCAAACAAAAAAAAACCCAGGATCTGTTCAACAAGTATGTGAAAAACGCGAAAGTATGAGCCTCATGAGGGCATATCCCAGAACTATCCCAGACCTAACTTGCGTTGTCCTCTAAAATATTGATCGAAACCAGGTTTAATTGACTGTTTTAGTGTGGTACCACTTTACTACGTGATCCAAAGCAGAAAAAACCCTCGATTAGGTCAACATGTATGTTAAAACTGCGAAAGTATGTCCCTGATGAGGGCAAATCCCAGGCCTAAACTTGACCTAACATACGTTATCCTCTAAAATATTGATCGAAACCACGTTGAGTGGACTGTTTCAGTGTGGTACCACATTACTGCGTGATCCGATGCAGAATTAGCCCAGGATCTAGCTATGAAGTAAGAGAAATATGCGAAAGTATGAGCCTGATGAGGGCAAATCCTAGGCCTAACCTAGACATAACATGCGTTATCCTCTAAAATATTGATCGAAACCACGTTGAGTGGACTGTTTCAGTGTGGCACCACATTACTGCGTGATCCGATGCAGAACTAGCCCAGGATCTATCTATGAAGTATGAGAAATATGCGAAAGTATGAGCCTGATGAGGGCAAATCCCAGGCCTAACCTAGACCTAACAAGCGTTATCCTCAAAAATATTGATCGAAACCAGGTTTAATCGACTGTTTCAGTGTGGTACCACATTACTACGTGATCCAATCCAGAAATAGCCCAGGATCTAGCCATGAAGTATTAGAAATGTGCGAAAGTATGAGCCTGATGAGGGCAAATCCTAGACCTAACCCAGACCTAACATGCGTTATCCTCTAAAATATTTATCAAGACCAGGTTTAATTGACTGTTTCAGCGTGGTACCACATTACTACGTGATCCACACCAGAAAAAACCCAAGATCCGTCCAACAAGTATGTGAAGAATGCGAAAGTATTAGTCTGATGAGTGAAAATCCCAATCCTAACCAAGACCTAACATGCGTTATCCTCAATAATATTGATCGAAACCAGGTTTAATCGACTGTTTCAGTGTGGTACCACATTACTACGTGATCCAAACCAGAAAAAAACCCAGGATCTGTTCAACGAGTATGTGAAGTGTGCGAAAGTATGAGTCTGATGAGGGCAAATCTCATACCTATCCCGGGCCTTACTTGCGTTATCCTCTAAAATATTGATCGAAACCAGGTTTAATTGACTGTTTCAGTGTGGTACCACATTACTACGTGATCCAATCCAGAAATAGCCCAGGATCTAGCCATGAAGTATGAGAAATATGCGAAAGTATGAGCCTGACGAGGGCAAATCCTAGACATAACCCAGACCTAACATGCGTTATCCTCTAAAATATTTATCCAGACCAGGTTTAATTGATTGTTTCAGTGTGGTCCCACATTACTACGTGATCCAAACCAGAGAAAACCCAGGATCCGTTCAACAAGTATGTGAAGAATGCGAAAGTGTGAGTCTGATGACTGAAAATCCCAGGCCTAACCTAGACGTAACATGCGTTATCCTCAAAAATATTGATCGAAACCTGGTTTAATCGACTGTTTCAGTGTGGTACCACATTGCTACGTGATCCAAACCAGAAAAAACCCAGGATCAGTTCAACAAGTATGTGGAAAACGCGATAGTATGAGCCTGATGAGGGCGAATCCCAGACCTATCCCAGACCTAACTAGCGTTGTCCTCTAAAATATTCATGGAAACCAGGTTTCATTGACTGTTTCAGTGTGGTACTACATTACTACGTGATGCAATACAGAAAAAATCCAGGATCTGTTCAACAAGTATGTGAAAAACGCGAAAGTATGAGCCTGGTGAGGGCGAATCCCAGACCTATCCCAGACCTAACTTGCGTTATCCTCTAAAATATTGATCGAAACCAGGTTTAATTGACTGTTTCAGCGTGGTACCACTTTACTACGTGATACAATCCAGAAGCAGCCCAGGATCTAGCCATGAAGTATGAGAAATATGCGAAAGTATGAGCCTGATGAGGGCAAATCCTAGACCTAACCCAAACCTATCAAGCGTTATCCTCTAAAATATTTATCAAGACCAGGTTTAATTGAATGTATCAGTGTGGTACCACATTACTACGTAAACCAAACCAGAAAAAACCCAGGATCCGTTCAACAAGTATGTGAAAAATGCGAAAGTATGACACTGATGAGGGCAAATCCCAGACCTATCCCAGACCTAACTAGCGTTGTCCTCTAAAATATTGATGGAAACCAGGTTTCATTGACTGTTTCAGTGTGGTACTACATTACTACGTGATGCAATACAGAAAAAATCCAGGATCTGTTCAACAAGTATGTGAAAAACGCGAAAGTATGAGCCTTATGAGGGCAAATCCTAGACCTAACCCAGACCTAACACGCGTTATCCTCTAAAATATTTATCAAGACCAGGTTTAATTGATTGTTTCAGTGTGGTCCCACATTACTACGCGATCCACACCAGAAAAAACCCAGGATCCGTTCAACAGGTATGTGAAGAATGCGAAAGTATGCGTCTGATGAGTGAAAATCCCAGGCCAAACCTAGACCTATCATGCGTTATCCTCAAAAATAATGATCGAAACCAGGTTTAATTGACTGTTTCAGTGTGGTACCACATTACTACGTGATCCAATCCAGAAATAGCCCAGGATCTAGCCATGAAGTATTTGAATAATGCGAAAGTATGAGCCTGATGAGGGCAAATCCTAGACGTAACCCAGACCTAACATACGTTATCCTCTAAAATATTTATCAAGACCAGGTTCAATTGAATGTTTCAGTGTGGTACCCCATTACTACGTGATACAATCCAGAAATAGCCCAGGATCTAGCCATGAAGTATTAGAATAATGCGAAAGTATGAGCCTGGTGAGGGCGAATCCCAGACCTATCCCAGACCTAACTTGCGTTATCCTCTAAAATATTGATCGATACCAGGTTTAATGGACTGCTTCAGTGTGGTACCACTTTACTACGTGATCCAAAGCAGAAAAAACCCTCGATCAGGTCAACATGTATGTAAAAACTGCGAAAGTATGACCCTGATGAGGGCAGATCCCAGGCGTAACCTATACCTAACATGCGTTGTCCTCTAAAATATTGATGGAAACCAGGTTTAATTGACTGTTTCAGTGTCGTACTTCAATACTACGTGACGCAATCCAGAAAAAGCCCCGGATCTAGCCATCAAGTATGAGAAATATGCGAAAGAATGAGCCTGATGAGAGCAAATCCCAGAACTATACCAGACATAACTAGCGTTATCCTCGAAAATATTGAACGAAACCAGGTTTAATTGACTGTTTCGGTGTGGTACCACATTACTACGTGATCCAATCCAGAAATAGCCCAGGATCTATCCATGAAGTATAAGAAATATGCGAAAGTATGACCCTGATGAGGGCAAATCCTAGACCTAACCCAGACCTAAGATGCGTTATCCTCTAAAATATTTATCCAAACCAGGTTTCATTGTACGTTTCAGTGTGGTACCACTTTACTACGTGATCCAATCCAGAAATAGCCCAGGGTCCAGCCATGAAGTATGAGAAATATGCGAAAGTATGAGCCTGATGAGGGCAAATCCTAGAACTAACCCAGACCTAACATGCGTTATCCTCTAAAATATTGATCGAAACCAGGTTCAATCGACTGTTTCAGCGTGGTACCACATTACTACGTGATACAATCCTGAAACAGCCCAGGATCTAGCCATGAAGTATGAGAAATATGCGAAAGTATGACACTGATGAGGGCAAATCCCAGACCTATCCCAGACCTAACTAGCGTTGTCCTCTAAAATATTGATGGAAACCAGGTTTCATTGACTGTTTCAGTGTGGTACTACATTACTATGTGATGCAATACAGAAAAAACCCAGGATCTGTTCAACAAGTATGTGAAAAACGCGAAGGTATGAGCCTGATGAGGGCAAATCCTAGACCTAACCCAGACCTAACACGCGTTATCCTCTAAAATATTGATCGATACCAGGTTTAATGGACTGCTTCAGTGTGGTTCCCACTTTACTACGTGATCCAAAGCAGAAAAAACCCTCGATCAGGTCAACATGTATGTAAAAACTGCGAAAGTATGACCCTGATGAGGGCAGATCCCAGGCGTAACCTATACCTAACATGCGTTGTCCTCTAAAATATTGATGGAAACCAGGTTTAATTGACTGTTTCAGTGTCGTACTTCAATACTACGTGATGCAATCCAGAAAAAGCCCCGGATCTAGCCATCAAGTATGAGAAATATGCGAAGAATGAGCCTGATGAGAGCAAATCCCAGACCTATACCAGACATAACTAGCGTTATCCTCTAAAATATTGAACGAAACCAGGTTTAATTGACTGTTTCGGTGTGGTACCACATTACTACGTGATCGATACCAGAAAAAACTCAGGATTTGTTCAACAAGAATGCGAAAAAAGCGAAAGCATGAGTCTGATGAGGGCAAATCCCAGGCCTAACCTATACCTAACGTGCGTTGTCCTCTAAGATATTGATGGAAACTAGGTTTAATGGACTGTTTCAGTGTGGTACCACTTTACTACGTGATCGAAAGCAGATAAAACCCTCGATCAGGTCAACATGTATGTTAGAACTGCGAAAGTATGACCCTGCTGAGGGCAAATCCCAGGCCTAACCTAGACCTAACATGCGTTGCCCTCTAAAATATTTATCCAAACCAGGTTTCATTGTACGTTTCAGTGTGGTACCACTTTACTACGTGATCCAATCCAGAAATAGCCCAGGGTCCAGCCATGAAGTATGAGAAATATGCGAAAGTATGAGCCTGATGAGGGCAAATCCTAGAACTAACCCAGACCTAACATGCGTTATCCTCTAAAATATTGATCGAAACCAGGTTTAATTGACTGTTTCAGTGTGGTACTACATTACTACGTGATGCAATCCAGAAAAAGCCCAGGATCTAGCCATCAAGTATGAGAAATATGCGAAAGAATCAGCCTGTTGAGAGCAAATCCCAGACCTAACCCAGACCTAACATGAATTATTCTCTAAAATATTGATCGAAACCAGGTTTAATTGACTGTTTCGGTGTGGCACCACATTACTACGCGATCCAATCCAGAAATAGCCCAGGATCCAGCCATGAAGTATGAGAAATATGCGAAAGTATGAGCCTGATGAGGGCAAATCCTAGACCTAACCCAGACCTAACATGCGTTATCCTCTAAAATATTTATCAAGACCAGGTTTAATTGATTGTTTGAGTGTGGTCCCACATTACTACGTGATCCAAACCAGAAAAAACCCAGGTTCCGTTCAACAAGTATGTGAAGAATGCGAAAGTATGAGTCTGATGAGTGAAAATCCCAGGCCTAACCTAGACCTAACATGCGTTATCCTCAAAAATATTGATCGAAACCTGGTTTAATCGACTGTTTCAGTGTGGTACCACACTACTACGTGATGCAATCCAGAAAAAGCCCAGGATCTAGCCATCAAGTATGAGAAATATGCGAAAGAATGAGCCTGATGAGGGCAAATCCTAGACCTATCCCAGACCTAACTTGCGTTATCCTCTAAAATATTCATGAAACCAGGTTTAATTGACTGTTTTAGTGTGGTGCCACATTACTACGTGATCCAATCCAGAAATAGCCCAGGATCTAGCCATCAAGTGTGAGAAATATGCGAAAGAATGAGCCTGTTGAGAGCAAATCCCAGACGTAACCCAGACCTAACATGAATTAGTCTCTAAAATAATGATCGAAACCAGGTTTAATTGACTGTTTCGGTGTGGCACCACATTACTACGCGATCCAATCCAGAAATAGCCCAGGATCCAACCATGAAGTATGAGAAATATGCGAAAGTATGAGCCAGATGAGGGCGAATCCCAGACCTATCCCAGACCTAACTTGCGTTATCCTCTAAAATACTGATCGAAACCAGGTTTAATCGCCTTTCTCAGTGTGGAACCGCATTACTACGCGATCGAAACCAGTAAAAACCCAGGATCAGTTCAACAAGTATGTGGAAAACGCGATAGTATGAGCCTGATGAGGGCGAATCCTAGACCTATCTCAGACCTTACTTGCGTTATCCTCTAAAATATTGATCGAAACCAGGTTTAATTGACTGTTTCAGCGTGGTACCACATTACTACGTGATACAATCCAGAAATAGCCCAGGATCTAGCCATGAAGTATGAGAAATATGCGAAAGTATGAGCCTGATGAGGGCAAATCCTAGACCTACCCCAGACCTAACATGCGTTATCCTCAAAAATATTTATCAAGACCAGGTTTAATTGAATGTTTCAGTGTGGTACCACATTACTACGTGATCCATACCAGAAAAAACTCAGGATTTGTTCAACAAGTATGTGAAAAATACGAAAGCATGAGTCTGATGAGGGCAAATCCTAGACCTAACCCAGACCTAACATGCGTTATCCTCTAAAATATTTATCAAGACCAGGTTTAATTTATTGTTTCTGTGTGGTACCACATTACTACGTGATCCATACCAGAAAAAACTCAGGATTTGTTCAACAAGTATGTGAAAAATACGAAAGCATGAGTCTGATGAGGGCAAATCCTAGACCTAACCCAGACCTAACATGCGTTATCCTCTAAAATATTGATCGAAACCAGGTTTAATTGAATGTTTCAGTGTGGCACCACATTACTACGTGATGCAGTCCAGAAAAAGCCCAGGATCTAGCCATCAAGTATGAGAAATATGCGAAAGAATGAGCCTGATGACAGCAAATCCCAGACCTAACCTAGACCTAACATGCGTTATCCTTTAAAATATTTATCAAGATCAGGTTTAATTGAATGTTTCATTGTGGTACCACATTACTACGTGATCCAATCCAGAAATAGCCCAGGATCTAGCCATGAAGTATGAGAGATATGCGAAAGTATGAGCTTGATGAGGGCGAATCCCAGACCTATCCTAGACCTAACTTGCGTTATGCTCTATAATATTGATCGAAACCAGGTTTAATTGAATGTTTCAGTGTGGCACCACATTACTACGTGATGCAATCCAGAAAAAGCCCAGGATCTAGCCATCAAGTATGAGAAATATGCGAAAGAATGAGCCTGATGAGAGCAAATCCCAGACCTAACCTAGACCTAACATGCGTTATCCTCTAAAATATTGATCGAAACCAGGTTTAATGGATTGTTTCAGTGTGGTACCACATTACTACGTGACCCAAACCAGAAAAAACCCAGGATCTGTTCAACAAGTATGTGGAAAACGCGAAAGTATGAGCCTGATGAGGGCAAATCCTAGACCTAACCTAGACCTAACATGCGTTATCCTCTAAAATATTGATCGAAACCAGGTTTAATTGACTGTTTCAGTGTGGTACCACATTACTACGTGACCCAATCCAGAAATAGCCCAGGATCTAGCCATGAAGTATGAGAAATATGCGAAAGAATGAGCCTGATGAGGGTAAATCCCAGACCTATCCCAGACCTAACTTGCGTTATCCTCTAAAATATTGATCGAAACAAGGTTCAATTGACTGTTTCAGTGTGGTCCCACATTTCTACGTGATCCAAACCAGAAAAAACCCAGGATCCGTTCAACAAGTATGTGAAGAATGCGAAAGTATGAGTCTGATGAGAGAAAATCCCAGGCCTAACCTAGACCTAACATGCGTTATCCTCAAAAATATTGATCGAAACCTGGTTTAATCGACTGTTTCAGTGTGGTGCCACACTACTACGTGATGCAATCCAGAAAAAGCCCAGCATCTAGCCATCAAGTATGAGAAATATGCGAATGAATGAGCCTGATGAGGGCAAATCCTAGACCTATCCCAGACCTAACTTGCGTTATCCTCTAAAATATTGATCGAAACAAGGTTCAATTGACTGTTTCAGCGTGGTACCACATTACTACGTGATACAATCCAAACCAGCCCAGGATCTAGCCATGAAGTATGAGAAATATGCGAAAGAATGAGCCTGATGAGGGCAAATCCCAGACCTATCCCAGACCTAACTTGCGTTATCCTCTAAAATATTGATCGAAACCAGGTTTAATCGACTGTTTCAGTGTTGTACTTAATTACTGCGTGATGCAATCCAGAAAAAACCCAGGATCTGTTCAACACGTATGTGAAGAACGCGAAAGTATGAGCCTGATGAGGGCGAATCCCAGACCTATCCCAGACCTAACATGTAATATCCTCTAAGATATTGATCGAAACCAGGTTTAGTGGGCTGTTCCAGTGTGGTACCACATTACTACGTGACCCAAACCAGAAAAAACCCAGGATCTGTTCAACAAGTATGTGGAGAACGCGAAAGTATGAGCCTGATGAGGGCAAATCCTAGACCTAACCTAGACCTAACATGCGTTATCCTCTAAAATATTGATCGAAACCAGGTTTAATTGACTGTTTCAGTGTGGTACCACATTACTACGTGACCCAATCCAGAAATAGCCCTGGATCTAGCCATGAAGTATGAGAAATATGCGAAAGAATGAGCCTGTTGAGAGCAAATCCCAGACGTAACCCAGACCTAACATGAATTAGTCTCTAAAATAATGATCGAAACCAGGTTTAATTGACTGTTTCTAAAATATTGATCGAAACAAGGTTCAATTGACTGTTTCAGTGTGGTCCCACATTTCTACGTGATCCAAACCAGAAAAAACCCAGGATCCGTTCAACAAGTATGTGAAGAATGCGAAAGTATGAGTCTGATGAGAGAAAATCCCAGGCCTAACCTAGACCTAACATGCGTTATCCTCAAAAATATTGATCGAAACCTGGTTTAATCGACTGTTTCAGTGTGGTGCCACACTACTACGTGATGCAATCCAGAAAAAGCCCAGCATCTAGCCATCAAGTATGAGAAATATGCGAATGAATGAGCCTGATGAGGGCAAATCCTAGACCTATCCCAGACCTAACTTGCGTTATCCTCTAAAATATTGATCGAAACAAGGTTCAATTGACTGTTTCAGCGTGGTACCACATTACTACGTGATACAATCCAAACCAGCCCAGGATCTAGCCATGAAGTATGAGAAATATGCGAAAGAATGAGCCTGATGAGGGCAAATCCCAGACCTATCCCAGACCTAACTTGCGTTATCCTCTAAAATATTGATCGAAACCAGGTTTAATCGACTGTTTCAGTGTTGTACTTCATTACTGCGTGATGCAATCCAGAAAAAACCCAGGATCTGTTCAACACGTATGTGAAGAACGCGAAAGTATGAGCCTGATGAGGGCGAATCCCAGACCTATCCCAGACCTAACATGTAATATCCTCTAAGATATTGATCGAAACCAGGTTTAGTGGGCTGTTCCAGTGTGGTACCACATTACTACGTGACCCAAACCAGAAAAAACCCAGGATCTGTTCAACAAGTATGTGGAAAACGCGAAAGTATGAGCCTGATGAGGGCAAATCCTAGACCTAACCTAGACCTAACATGCGTTATCCTCTAAAATATTGATCGAAACCAGGTTTAATTGACTGTTTCAGTGTGGTACCACATTACTACGTGACCCAATCCAGAAATAGCCCAGGATCTAGCCATGAAGTATGAGAAATATGCGAAAGAATGAGCCTGATGAGGGCGAATCCTAGACCTATCTCAGACCTTACTTGCGTTATCCTCTAAAATATTGATCGAAACCAGGTTTAATTGACTGTTTCAGCGTGGTACCACATTACTACGTGATACAATCCAGAAATAGCCCAGGATCTAGCCATGAAGTATGAGAAATATGCGAAAGTATGAGCCTGATGAGGGCAAATCCTAGACCTACCCCAGACCTAACATGCGTTATCCTCAAAAATATTTATCAAGACCAGGTTTAATTGAATGTTTCAGTGTGGTACCACATTACTACGTGATCCATACCAGAAAAAACTCAGGATTTGTTCAACAAGTATGTGAAAAATACGAAAGCATGAGTCTGATGAGGGCAAATCCTAGACCTAACCCAGACCTAACATGCGTTATCCTCTAAAATATTTATCAAGACCAGGTTTAATTTATTGTTTCTGTGTGGTACCACATTACTACGTGATCCATACCAGAAAAAACTCAGGATTTGTTCAACAAGTATGTGAAAAATACGAAAGCATGAGTCTGATGAGGGCAAATCCTAGACCTAACCCAGACCTAACATGCGTTATCCTCTAAAATATTGATCGAAACCAGGTTTAATTGAATGTTTCAGTGTGGCACCACATTACTACGTGATGCAGTCCAGAAAAAGCCCAGGATCTAGCCATCAAGTATGAGAAATATGCGAAAGAATGAGCCTGATGACAGCAAATCCCAGACCTAACCTAGACCTAACATGCGTTATCCTTTAAAATATTTATCAAGATCAGGTTTAATTGAATGTTTCATTGTGGTACCACATTACTACGTGATCCAATCCAGAAATAGCCCAGCATCTAGCCATGAAGTATGAGAGATATGCGAAAGTATGAGCTTGATGAGGGCGAATCCCAGACCTATCCTAGACCTAACTTGCGTTATGCTCTATAATATTGATCGAAACCAGGTTTAATTGAATGTTTCAGTGTGGCACCACATTACTACGTGATGCAATCCAGAAAAAGCCCAGGATCTAGCCATCAAGTATGAGAAATATGCGAAAGAATGAGCCTGATGAGAGCAAATCCCAGACCTAACCTAGACCTAACATGCGTTATCCTCTAAAATATTGATCGAAACCAGGTTTAATGGATTGTTTCAGTGTGGTACCACATTACTACGTGACCCAAACCAGAAAAAACCCAGGATCTGTTCAACAAGTATGTGGGAAACGCGAAAGTATGAGCCTGATGAGGGCAAATCCTAGACCTAACCTAGACCTAACATGCGTTATCCTCTAAAATATTGATCGAAACCAGGTTTAATTGACTGTTTCAGTGTGGTACCACATTACTACGTGACCCAATCCAGAAATAGCCCAGGATCTAGCCATGAAGTATGAGAAATATGCGAAAGAATGAGCCTGATGAGGGTAAATCCCAGACCTATCCCAGACCTAACTTGCGTTATCCTCTAAAATATTGATCGAAACAAGGTTCAATTGACTGTTTCAGTCTGGTCCCACATTTCTACGTGATCCAAACCAGAAAAAACCCAGGATCCGTTCAACAAGTATGTGAAGAATGCGAAAGTATGAGTCTGATGAGAGAAAATCCCAGGCCTAACCTAGACCTAACATGCGTTATCCTCAAAAATATTGATCGAAACCTGGTTTAATCGACTGTTTCAGTGTGGTGCCACACTACTACGTGATGCAATCCAGAAAAAGCCCAGCATCTAGCCATCAAGTATGAGAAATATGCGAATGAATGAGCCTGATGAGGGCAAATCCTAGACCTATCCCAGACCTAACTTTTTTTTTTTTTTTTTTTTTTTTTGTCGTGGGGAAAATCTTCGAAAGACTCCCTCCCACCTCCTTGGGGAGAGGTGGGAGGGGTGTGTGGGATTCCCCGTGCCCGTACAACGACAGGCGCGGGACCTACCCACTAAAAACCCCACGGTGACCCTTCGGCACGCTTTGGGAGGATACCGGGAATCGCTCGAAGCATTCTTCCGGTATCCTCCCCGTGCCCGCGCTTTCGCGCCCATCCCCCGGGGGGACAATCGGTCCCCCCAGTAGACACACTGCCTCATAGCGGCGGGACGGGGCCACTCCATCCCGCCGCTATCCGTCCCGGGGCCGCGTTTAGTGGCGGCTGCGAGCCCCAACTCGCAACCGCCCGCGACCCCGTTTCCACCCCTCGGCGGCCGGGCGTTCATGGCCGCACCAGACCGCCGAGGGTGCCTCCCCTTGCGTCGGACCGGTAGGGGGAGGCACTCCTACCCCCAACCGGTCCGACCCGGCGCCGCTTGGCTGGGAGGAGGGTCCCCTCAGGACCCCCCTCCCAGCCTAGGTCATCCGCCACGCCGAGGCGGCCGCCCGCGACGCCTCGCGACCGGGCGACGACCTCGGGCCACCGCACGAGCGCGAGCTTCAGCGCGCCGCTGAAGCTCGCGCTCCCTCCCCGCGGCCTCCTTCTGCAACATTACGTTCTCGCAGAAGGAGGCCACGGCCCTCCACTTCTCCTCGCTGCCGAGCATGGCGCGCACCACGCCCGGCAGCGAGACATCCCGCCCGACGACGCCGACCAGGACACGGCGCTCCCCCTCCCACGCGGGGCATACCTCCAGGGTATGATCCGCCGTGTCCTGCTCAGCGTCGCAGTGGCAGCAACGCGCCGTCGGCTCCTTCCCTATCCGGCACAGGTATCTTCCGAAGCTGCCATGCCCGGAAAATACCTGTGCCAGCCGGTAGGTGAGGCTGCCATGGCCTCTGTCCAGCCACTCCTTCAGGAGTGGCCGAACAGCCCCGACAGTCCGGTGCCCCGCGGTTGGCAGAGCCAGCCGCTCCTGCCACGCGAGCAACACGGACTGCCGGGCCTGGCGCTTCAAATCGCCCCAAGCAGGTTCCTGCCCGCCCGGGACCGCCCCCACCCCCGCGCGACGGTCGACGCGGTGCCGGTACATCACCGCGTGCGACCGCGCTCCCAGACCTAACTTGCGTTATCCTCTAAAATATTGATCGAAACAAGGTTCAATTGACTGTTTCAGCGTGGTACCACATTACTACGTGATACAATCCAAACCAGCCCAGGATCTAGCCATGAAGTATGAGAAATATGCGAAAGAATGAGCCTGATGAGGGCAAATCCCAGACCTATCCCAGACCTAACTTGCGTTATCCTCTAAAATATTGATCGAAACCAGGTTTAATCGACTGTTTCAGTGTTGTACTTCATTACTGCGTGATGCAATCCAGAAAAAACCCAGGATCTGTTCAACACGTATGTGAAGAACGCGAAAGTATGAGCCTGATGAGGGCGAATCCCAGACGTATCCCAGACCTAACATGTAATATCCTCTAAGATATTGATCGAAACCAGGTTTAGTGGGCTGTTCCAGTGTGGTACCACATTACTACGTGACCCAAACCAGAAAAAACCCAGGATCTGTTCAACAAGTATGTGGAAAACGCGAAAGTATGAGCCTGATGAGGGCAAATCCTAGACCTAACCTAGACCTAACATGCGTTATCCTCTAAAATATTGATCGAAACCAGGTTTAATTGACTGTTTCAGTGTGGTACCACATTACTACGTGACCCAATCCAGAAATAGCCCAGGATCTAGCCATGAAGTATGAGAAATATGCGAAAGAATGAGCCTGTTGAGAGCAAATCCCAGACGTAACCCAGACCTAACATGAATTAGTCTCTAAAATAATGATCGAAACCAGGTTTAATTGACTGTTTCGGTGTGGCACCACATTACTACGCGATCCAATCCAGAAATAGCCCAGGATCCAACCATGAAGTATGAGAAATATGCGAAAGTATGAGCCTGATGAGGGCGAATCCCAGACCTATCCCAGACCTAACTTGCGTTATCCTCTAAAATACTGATCGAAACCAGGTTTAATCGCCTTTCTCAGTGTGGAACCGCATTACTACGCGATCGAAACCAGTAAAAACCCAGGATCAGTTCAACAAGTATGTGGAAAACGCGATAGTATGAGCCTGATGAGGGCGAATCCTAGACCTATCTCAGACCTTACTTGCGTTATCCTCTAAAATATTGATCGAAACCAGGTTTAATTGACTGTTTCAGCGTGGTACCACATTACTACGTGATACAATCCAGAAATAGCCCAGGATCTAGCCATGAAGTATGAGAAATATGCGAAAGTATGAGCCTGATGAGGGCAAATCCTAGACCTACCCCAGACCTAACATGCGTTATCCTCAAAAATATTTATCAGGACCAGGTTTAATTGAATGTTTCAGTGTGGTACCACATTACTACGTGATCCATACCAGAAAAAACTCAGGATTTGTTCAACAAGTATGTGAAAAATACGAAAGCATGAGTCTGATGAGGGCAAATCCTAGACCTAACCCAGACCTAACATGCGTTATCCTCTAAAATATTTATCAAGACCAGGTTTAATTTATTGTTTCTGTGTGGTACCACATTACTACGTGACCCAAACCAGAAAAAACCCAGGATCTGTTCAACAAGCATGTGGAAAACGCGAAAGTTTGAGCCTGATGAGGGCAAATCCTAGACCTAACCTAGTCCTAACATGCGTTATCCTCTAAAATATTGATCGAAACCAGGTTTAATTGACTGTTTCAGTGTGGTACCACATTACTACGTGACCCAATCCAGAAATAGCCCAGGATCTAGCCATGAAGTATGAGAAATATGCGAAAGAATGAGCCTGATGAGGGTAAATCCCAGACCTATCCCAGACCTAACTTGCGTTATCCTCTAAAATATTGATCGAAACAAGGTTCAATTGACTGTTTCAGCGTGGTACCACATTACTACGTGATACAATCCAAAAACAGCCCAGGATCTAGCCATGAAGTATGAGAAATATGCGAAAGAATGAGCCTGAAGAGGGCAAATCCCAGACCTATCCCAGACCTAACTTGCGTTATCCTCTAAAATATTGATCGAAACCAGGTTTAATCGACTGTTTCAGTGTTGTACTTAATTACTGCGTGATGCAATCCAGAAAAAACCCAGGATCTGTTCAACACGTATGTGAAGAACGCGAAAGTATGAGCCTGATGAGGGCGAATCCCAGACCTATCCCAGACCTAACTTGTAATATCCTCTAAAATATTGATCGAAACCAGGTTTAGTGGGCTGTTCGAGTGTGGTACCACATTACTACGTGATCCAAACGAGAAAAAACCCAGGATCAATTCAACAAGTATGTGGAAAACGCGATAGTATGAGCCTGATGAGGGCGAATCCTAGACCTATCTCAGACCTTACTTGCGTTATCCTCTAAAATATTGATCGAAACCAGGTTTAATTGACTGTTTCAGCGTGGTACCACATTACTACGTGATACAATCCAGAAATAGCCCAGGATCTAGCCATGAAGTATGAGAAATATGCGAAAGTATGAGCCTGATGAGGGCAAATCCTAGACCTACCCCAGACCTAACATGCGTTATCCTCAAAAATATTTATCAAGACCAGGTTTAATTGAATGTTTCAGTGTGGTACCACATTACTACGTGATCCATACCAGAAAAAACTCAGGATTTGTTCAACAAGTATGTGAAAAATACGAAAGCATGAGTCTGATGAGGGCAAATCCTAGACCTAACCCAGACCTAACATGCGTTATCCTCTAAAATATTTATCAAGACCAGGTTTAATTTATTGTTTCTGTGTGGTACCACATTACTACGTGATCCATACCAGAAAAAACTCAGGATTTGTTCAACAAGTATGTGAAAAATACGAAAGCATGAGTCTGATGAGGGCAAATCCTAGACCTAACCCAGACCTAACATGCGTTATCCTCTAAAATATTGATCGAAACCAGGATTAATTGAATGTTTCAGTGTGGCACCACATTACTACGTGATGCAGTCCAGAAAAAGCCCAGGATCTAGCCATCAAGTATGAGAAATATGCGAAAGAATGAGCCTGATGACAGCAAATCCCAGACCTAACCTAGACCTAACATGCGTTATCCTTTAAAATATTTATCAAGATCAGGTTTAATTGAATGTTTCATTGTGGTACCACATTACTACGTGATCCAATCCAGAAATAGCCCAGGATCTAGCCATGAAGTATGAGAGATATGCGAAAGTATGAGCTTGATGAGGGCGAATCCCAGACCTATCCTAGACCTAACTTGCGTTATGCTCTATAATATTGATCGAAACCAGGTTTAATTGAATGTTTCAGTGTGGCACCACATTACTACGTGATGCAATCCAGAAAAAGCCCAGGATCTAGCCATCAAGTATGAGAAATATGCGAAAGAATGAGCCTGATGAGAGCAAATCCCAGACCTAACCTAGACCTAACATGCGTTATCCTCTAAAATATTGATCGAAACCAGGTTTAATGGATTGTTTCAGTGTGGTACCACATTACTACGTGACCCAAACCAGAAAAAACCCAGGATCTGTTCAACAAGTATGTGGAAAACGCGAAAGTATGAGCCTGATGAGGGCAAATCCTAGACCTAACCTAGACCTAACATGCGTTATCCTCTAAAATATTGATCGAAACCAGGTTTAATTGACTGTTTCAGTGTGGTACCACATTACTACGTGACCCAATCCAGAAATAGCCCAGGATCTAGCCATGAAGTATGAGAAATATGCGAAAGAATGAGCCTGATGAGGGTAAATCCCAGACCTATCCCAGACCTAACTTGCGTTATCCTCTAAAATATTGATCGAAACAAGGTTCAATTGACTGTTTCAGTGTGGTCCCACATTTCTACGTGATCCAAACCAGAAAAAACCCAGGATCCGTTCAACAAGTATGTGAAGAATGCGAAAGTATGAGTCTGATGAGAGAAAATCCCAGGCCTAACCTAGACCTAACATGCGTTATCCTCAAAAATATTGATCGAAACCTGGTTTAATCGACTGTTTCAGTGTGGTGCCACACTACTACGTGATGCAATCCAGAAAAAGCCCAGCATCTAGCCATCAAGTATGAGAAATATGCGAATGAATGAGCCTGATGAGGGCAAATCCTAGACCTATCCCAGACCTAACTTGCGTTATCCTCTAAAATATTGATCGAAACAAGGTTCAATTGACTGTTTCAGCGTGGTACCACATTACTACGTGATACAATCCAAACCAGCCCAGGATCTAGCCATGAAGTATGAGAAATATGCGAAAGAATGAGCCTGATGAGGGCAAATCCCAGACCTATCCCAGACCTAACTTGCGTTATCCTCTAAAATATTGATCGAAACCAGGTTTAATCGACTGTTTCAGTGTTGTACTTCATTACTGCGTGATGCAATCCAGAAAAAACCCAGGATCTGTTCAACACGTATGTGAAGAACGCGAAAGTATGAGCCTGATGAGGGCGAATCCCAGACCTATCCCAGACCTAACATGTAATATCCTCTAAGATATTGATCGAAACCAGGTTTAGTGGGCTGTTCCAGTGTGGTACCACATTACTACGTGACCCAAACCAGAAAAAACCCAGGATCTGTTCAACAAGTATGTGGAAAACGCGAAAGTATGAGCCTGATGAGGGCAAATCCTAGACCTAACCTAGACCTAACATGCGTTATCCTCTAAAATATTGATCGAAACCAGGTTTAATTGACTGTTTCAGTGTGGTACCACATTACTACGTGACCCAATCCAGAAATAGCCCAGGATCTAGCCATGAAGTATGAGAAATATGCGAAAGAATGAGCCTGTTGAGAGCAAATCCCAGACGTAACCCAGACCTAACATGAATTAGTCTCTAAAATAATGATCGAAACCAGGTTTAATTGACTGTTTCGGTGTGGCACCACATTACTACGCGATCCAATCCAGAAATAGCCCAGGATCCAACCATGAAGTATGAGAAATATGCGAAAGTATGAGCCTGATGAGGGCGAATCCCAGACCTATCCCAGACCTAACTTGCGTTATCCTCTAAAATACTGATCGAAACCAGGTTTAATCGCCTTTCTCAGTGTGGAACCGCATTACTACGCGATCGAAACCAGTAAAAACCCAGGATCAGTTCAACAAGTATGTGGAAAACGCGATAGTATGAGCCTGATGAGGGCGAATCCTAGACCTATCTCAGACCTTACTTGCGTTATCCTCTAAAATATTGATCGAAACCAGGTTTAATTGACTGTTTCAGCGTGGTACCACATTACTACGTGATACAATCCAGAAATAGCCCAGGATCTAGCCATGAAGTATGAGAAATATGCGAAAGTATGAGCCTGATGAGGGCAAATCCTAGACCTACCCCAGACCTAACATGCGTTATCCTCAAAAATATTTATCAGGACCAGGTTTAATTGAATGTTTCAGTGTGGTACCACATTACTACGTGATCCATACCAGAAAAAACTCAGGATTTGTTCAACAAGTATGTGAAAAATACGAAAGCATGAGTCTGATGAGGGCAAATCCTAGACCTAACCCAGACCTAACATGCGTTATCCTCTAAAATATTTATCAAGACCAGGTTTAATTTATTGTTTCTGTGTGGTACCACATTACTACGTGACCCAAACCAGAAAAAACCCAGGATCTGTTCAACAAGTATGTGGAAAACGCGAAAGTTTGAGCCTGATGAGGGCAAATCCTAGACCTAACCTAGACCTAACATGCGTTATCCTCTAAAATATTGATCGAAACCAGGTTTAATTGACTGTTTCAGTGTGGTACCACATTACTACGTGACCCAATCCAGAAATAGCCCAGGATCTAGCCATGAAGTATGAGAAATATGCGAAAGAATGAGCCTGATGAGGGTAAATCCCAGACCTATCCCAGACCTAACTTGCGTTATCCTCTAAAATATTGATCGAAACAAGGTTCAATTGACTGTTTCAGCGTGGTACCACATTACTACGTGATACAATCCAAAAACAGCCCAGGATCTAGCCATGAAGTATGAGAAATATGCGAAAGAATGAGCCTGAAGAGGGCAAATCCCAGACCTATCCCAGACCTAACTTGCGTTATCCTCTAAAATATTGATCGAAACCAGGTTTAATCGACTGTTTCAGTGTTGTACTTAATTACTGCGTGATGCAATCCAGAAAAAACCCAGGATCTGTTCAACACGTATGTGAAGAACGCGAAAGTATGAGCCTGATGAGGGCGAATCCCAGACCTATCCCAGACCTAACTTGTAATATCCTCTAAAATATTGATCGAAACCAGGTTTAGTGGGCTGTTCGAGTGTGGTACCACATTACTACGTGATCCAAACGAGAAAAAACCCAGGATCAATTCAACAAGTATGTGGAAAACGCGATAGTATGAGCCTGATGAGGGCGAATCCTAGACCTATCTCAGACCTTACTTGCGTTATCCTCTAAAATATTGATCGAAACCAGGTTTAATTGACTGTTTCAGCGTGGTACCACATTACTACGTGATACAATCCAGAAATAGCCCAGGATCTAGCCATGAAGTATGAGAAATATGCGAAAGTATGAGCCTGATGAGGGCAAATCCTAGACCTACCCCAGACCTAACATGCGTTATCCTCAAAAATATTTATCAAGACCAGGTTTAATTGAATGTTTCAGTGTGGTACCACATTACTACGTGATCCATACCAGAAAAAACTCAGGATTTGTTCAACAAGTATGTGAAAAATACGAAAGCATGAGTCTGATGAGGGCAAATCCTAGACCTAACCCAGACCTAACATGCGTTATCCTCTAAAATATTTATCAAGACCAGGTTTAATTTATTGTTTCTGTGTGGTACCACATTACTACGTGATCCATACCAGAAAAAACTCAGGATTTGTTCAACAAGTATGTGTAAAATACGAAAGCATGAGTCTGATGAGGGCAAATCCTAGACCTAACCCAGACCTAACATGCGTTATCCTCTAAAATATTGATCGAAACCAGGATTAATTGAATGTTTCAGTGTGGCACCACATTACTACGTGATGCAGTCCAGAAAAAGCCCAGGATCTAGCCATCAAGTATGAGAAATATGCGAAAGAATGAGCCTGATGACAGCAAATCCCAGACCTAACCTAGACCTAACATGCGTTATCCTTTAAAATATTTATCAAGATCAGGTTTAATTGAATGTTTCATTGTGGTACCACATTACTACGTGATCCAATCCAGAAATAGCCCAGGATCTAGCCATGAAGTATGAGAGATATGCGAAAGTATGAGCTTGATGAGGGCGAATCCCAGACCTATCCTAGACCTAACTTGCGTTATGCTCTATAATATTGATCGAAACCAGGTTTAATTGAATGTTTCAGTGTGGCACCACATTACTACGTGATGCAATCCAGAAAAAGCCCAGGATCTAGCCATCAAGTATGAGAAATATGCGAAAGAATGAGCCTGATGAGAGCAAATCCCAGACCTAACCTAGACCTAACATGCGTTATCCTCTAAAATATTGATCGAAACCAGGTTTAATGGATTGTTTCAGTGTGGTACCACATTACTACGTGACCCAAACCAGAAAAAACCCAGGATCTGTTCAACAAGTATGTGGAAAACGCGAAAGTATGAGCCTGATGAGGGCAAATCCTAGACCTAACCTAGACCTAACATGCGTTATCCTCTAAAATATTGATCGAAACCAGGTTTAATTGACTGTTTCAGTGTGGTACCACATTACTACGTGACCCAATCCAGAAATAGCCCAGGATCTAGCCATGAAGTATGAGAAATATGCGAAAGAATGAGCCTGATGAGGGTAAATCCCAGACCTATCCCAGACCTAACTTGCGTTATCCTCTAAAATATTGATCGAAACAAGGTTCAATTGACTGTTTCAGTGTGGTCCCACATTTCTACGTGATCCAAACCAGAAAAAACCCAGGATCCGTTCAACAAGTATGTGAAGAATGCGAAAGTATGAGTCTGATGAGAGAAAATCCCAGGCCTAACCTAGACCTAACATGCGTTATCCTCAAAAATATTGATCGAAACCTGGTTTAATCGACTGTTTCAGTGTGGTGCCACACTACTACGTGATGCAATCCAGAAAAAGCCCAGCATCTAGCCATCAAGTATGAGAAATATGCGAATGAATGAGCCTGATGAGGGCAAATCCTAGACCTATCCCAGACCTAACTTGCGTTATCCTCTAAAATATTGATCGAAACAAGGTTCAATTGACTGTTTCAGCGTGGTACCACATTACTACGTGATACAATCCAAACCAGCCCAGGATCTAGCCATGAAGTATGAGAAATATGCGAAAGAATGAGCCTGATGAGGGCAAATCCCAGACCTATCCCAGACCTAACTTGCGTTATCCTCTAAAATATTGATCGAAACCAGGTTTAATCGACTGTTTCAGTGTTGTACTTCATTACTGCGTGATGCAATCCAGAAAAAACCCAGGATCTGTTCAACACGTATGTGAAGAACGCGAAAGTATGAGCCTGATGAGGGCGAATCCCAGACCTATCCCAGACCTAACATGTAATATCCTCTAAGATATTGATCGAAACCAGGTTTAGTGGGCTGTTCCAGTGTGGTACCACATTACTACGTGACCCAAACCAGAAAAAACCCAGGATCTGTTCAACAAGTATGTGGAAAACGCGAAAGTATGAGCCTGATGAGGGCAAATCCTAGACCTAACCTAGACCTAACATGCGTTATCCTCTAAAATATTGATCGAAACCAGGTTTAATTGACTGTTTCAGTGTGGTACCACATTACTACGTGACCCAATCCAGAAATAGCCCAGGATCTAGCCATGAAGTATGAGAAATATGCGAAAGAATGAGCCTGATGAGGGCGAATCCTAGACGTAACCCAGACCTAACATGAATTAGTCTCTAAAATAATGATCGAAACCAGGTTTAATTGACTGTTTCAGCGTGGTACCACATTACTACGTGATACAATCCAGAAATAGCCCAGGATCTAGCCATGAAGTATGAGAAATATGCGAAAGTATGAGCCTGATGAGGGCAAATCCTAGACCTACCCCAGACCTAACATGCGTTATCCTCAAAAATATTTATCAAGACCAGGTTTAATTGAATGTTTCAGTGTGGTACCACATTACTACGTGATCCATACCAGAAAAAACTCAGGATTTGTTCAACAAGTATGTGAAAAATACGAAAGCATGAGTCTGATGAGGGCAAATCCTAGACCTAACCCAGACCTAACATGCGTTATCCTCTAAAATATTTATCAAGACCAGGTTTAATTTATTGTTTCTGTGTGGTACCACATTACTACGTGATACAATCCAGAAATAGCCCAGGATCTAGCCATGAAGTATGAGAAATATGCGAAAGTATGAGCCTGATGAGGGCAAATCCTAGACCTACCCCAGACCTAACATGCGTTATCCTCAAAAATATTTATCAGGACCAGGTTTAATTGAATGTTTCAGTGTGGTACCACATTACTACGTGATCCATACCAGAAAAAACTCAGGATTTGTTCAACAAGTATGTGAAAAATACGAAAGCATGAGTCTGATGAGGGCAAATCCTAGACCTAACCCAGACCTAACATGCGTTATCCTCTAAAATATTTATCAAGACCAGGTTTAATTTATTGTTTCTGTGTGGTACCACATTACTACGTGACCCAAACCAGAAAAAACCCAGGATCTGTTCAACAAGTATGTGGAAAACGCGAAAGTTTGAGCCTGATGAGGGCAAATCCTAGACCTAACCTAGACCTAACATGCGTTATCCTCTAAAATATTGATCGAAACCAGGTTTAATTGACTGTTTCAGTGTGGTACCACATTACTACGTGACCCAATCCAGAAATAGCCCAGGATCTAGCGATGAAGTATGAGAAATATGCGAAAGAATGAGCCTGATGAGGGTAAATCCCAGACCTATCCCAGACCTAACTTGCGTTATCCTCTAAAATATTGATCGAAACAAGGTTCAATTGACTGTTTCAGCGTGGTACCACATTACTACGTGATACAATCCAAAAACAGCCCAGGATCTAGCCATGAAGTATGAGAAATATGCGAAAGAATGAGCCTGAAGAGGGCAAATCCCAGACCTATCCCAGACCTAACTTGCGTTATCCTCTAAAATATTGATCGAAACCAGGTTTAATCGACTGTTTCAGTGTTGTACTTAATTACTGCGTGATGCAATCCAGAAAAAACCCAGGATCTGTTCAACACGTATGTGAAGAACGCGAAAGTATGAGCCTGATGAGGGCGAATCCCAGACCTATCCCAGACCTAACTTGTAATATCCTCTAAAATATTGATCGAAACCAGGTTTAGTGGGCTGTTCGAGTGTGGTACCACATTACTACGTGATCCAAACGAGAAAAAACCCAGGATCAATTCAACAAGTATGTGAAAAACGCGAAAGTATGAGCCTGATGAGGGCAAATCTTAGACCTAACCCAGACCTAAGATGCGTTATTCTCTAAAATATTTATCCAGACCAGGTTTCATTGAATGTTTCAGTGTGGTACCACATTACTACGTGATACAATCCAGAAATAGCCCGGGATCTAGCCATGAAGTATGAGAAATATGCGAAAGTATGAGCCTGACGAGGGCAAATCCTAGACCTAACCCAGACCTAACATGCGTTATCCTCTAAAATACTTATCAAGACCAGGTTTAATTGATTGTTTCAGTGTGGTCCCACATTTCTACGTGATCCAAACCAGAAAAAACCCAGGATCCGTTCAACAAGTATGTGAAGAATGCGAAAGTATGAGTCTGATGAGAGAAAATCCCAGGCCTAACCTAGACCTAACATGCGTTATCCTCAAAAATATTGATCGAAACCTGGTTTAATCGACTGTTTCAGTGTGGTGCCACACTACTACGTGATGCAATCCAGAAAAAGCCCAGCATCTAGCCATCAAGTATGAGAAATATGCGAATGAATGAGCCTGATGAGGGCAAATCCTAGACCTATCCCAGACCTAACTTGCGTTATCCTCTAAAATATTGATCGAAACAAGGTTCAATTGACTGTTTCAGCGTGGTACCACATTACTACGTGATACAATCCAAAAACAGCCCAGGATCTAGCCATGAAGTATGAGAAATATGCGAAAGAATGAGCCTGATGAGGGCAAATCCCAGACCTATCCCAGACCTAACTTGCGTTATCCTCTAAAATATTGATCGAAACCAGGTTTAATCGACTGTTTCAGTGTTGTACTTCATTACTGCGTGATGCAATCCAGAAAAAACCCAGGATCTGTTCAACACGTATGTGAAGAACGCGAAAGTATGAGCCTGATGAGGGCGAATCCCAGACCTATCCCAAACCTAACATGTAATATCCTCTAAGATATTGATCGAAACCAGGTTTAGTGGGCTGTTCCAGTGTGGTACCACATTACTGCGTGATCCAAACGAGAAAAAACCCAGGATCAGTTCTACAAGTATGTGAAGAATTCGAAAGTATGAGTCTGATGAGTGAAAATCTCAGGGCTAACCTAGACCTAACATGCGTTATCCTCTAAAATATTGATCCAAACCAGGTTTAGTGGACTGTTTCAGTGTGGTACCACTTTACTACATGATCCAAAGCAGAGAAAACCCTCGATCAGGTCAACATGTATGTTAGAACTGCGAAAGTATGACCCTGATGAGGGTAAATCCCAGGCCTAACCGAGACCTAGCATGCGTTGCCCTCTAAAATATTGATGGAAACCAGGTTTAATTGACTGTTTCAGTGATGTACTTCATTACAACGTGATGCAATCCAGAAAAAGCCCAGGATCTAGCCATCAAGTATGAGAAATATGGGAAAGAATGAGCCTGATGAGAGCAAATCCCAGACCTAACCCAGGCCTAACATGAATTATTCTCTAAAATATTGATCGAAACCAGGTTTAATTGACTGTTTCAGTGCGGTACCACATTACTACGTGATCCAATCCAGAAATAGCCCAGGATCCAGCCATGAAGTATCAGAAATATGCGAAAGAATGAGCCTGATGAGGGCAAATCCTAGACCTTTCCCAGACCTAACATGCGTTATCCTCTAAAATATTTATCAAGACCAGGTTTAATTGATTGTTTCAGTGTGGTCCCACATTTCTACGTGATCCAAACCAGAAAAAACCCAGGATCCGTTCAACAAGTATGTGAAGAATGCGAAAGTATGACCCTGATGAGGGCAAATCCCAGGCCTAACCCAGACCTGACATGCGTTGTCCTCCAAAATATTGATGGAAACCAGGTTTAATTGACTGTTTCAGTGTTGTACTTCATTACTACGTGATGCAATCCAGAAAAAACCCAGGATCAGTTCAACACGTATGTGAAGAACGCGAAAGTATGACCCTGATGAGGGCAAATCCCAGGCCTAACCGAGACCTAGCATGCGTTGCCCTCTAAAATATTGATGGAAACCAGGTTTAATTGACTGTTTCAGTGTTGTACCTCATTACTTCGTGATCCAAACCAGAAAAAACCCAGGATCAGTTCAACAAGTATGTGGAAAACGCGATAGTATGAGCCTGATGAGGGCGAATCCCAGACCTATCTCAGACCTAACTTGCGTTATCCTCTAAAATATTGATCGAAACCAGGTTTAATTGACTGTTACAGCGTGGTACCACATTACTACGTGATACAATCCAGAAACAGCCCAGGATCTAGCCATGAAGTATGAGAAATATGCGAAAGAATGAGCCTGATGACAGCAAATCCCAGACCTAACCTAGACCTAACATGCGTTATCCTTTAAAATATTTATCAAGATCAGGTTTAATTGAATGTTTCATTGTGGTACCACATTACTACGTGATCCAATCCAGAAATAGCCCAGGATCTAGCCATGAAGTATGAGAAATATGCGAAAGAATGAGCCTGATGAGTGAAAATCCTAGACCTAACCCAGACCTAACATGCGTTATCCTCTAAAATATTTATCAAGACCAGGTTTAATTTATTGTTTCTGTGTGGTACCACATTACTACGTGATCCATACCAGAAAAAACTCAGGATTTGTTCAACAAGTATGTGAAAAATACGAAAGCATGAGTCTGATGAGGGCAAATCCTAGACCTAACCCAGACCTAGCATGCGTTATCCTCTAAAATATTGATCGAAACCAGGTTTAATTGAATGTTTCAGTGTGGCACCACATTACTACGTGATGCAGTCCAGAAAAAGCCCAGGATCTAGCCATCAAGTATGAGAAATATGCGAAAGAATGAGCCTGATGACAGCAAATCCCAGACCTAACCTAGACCTAACATGCGTTATCCTTTAAAATATTTATCAAGATCAGGTTTAATTGAATGTTTCATTGTGGTACCACATTACTACGTGATCCAATCCAGAAATAGCCCAGGATCTAGCCATGAAGTATGAGAAATATGCGAAAGTATGAGCTTGATGAGGGCGAATCCCAGACCTATCCTAGACCTAACTTGCGTTATGCTCTATAATATTGATCGAAACCAGGTTTAATTGAATGTTTCAGTGTGGCACCACATTACTACGTGATGCAATCCAGAAAAAGCCCAGGATCTAGCCATCAAGTATGAGAAATATGCGAAAGAATGAGCCTGATGAGAGCAAATCCCAGACCTAACCTAGACCTAACATGCGTTATCCTCTAAAATATTGATCGAAACCAGGTTTAATGGATTGTTTCAGTGTGGTTCCACATTACTACGTGACCCAAACCAGAAAAAACCCAGGATCTGTTCAACAAGTATGTGGAAAACGCGAAAGTATGAGCCTGATGAGGGCAAATCCTAGACCTAACCTAGACCTAACATGCGTTATCCTCTAAAATATTGATCGAAACCAGGTTTAATTGACTGTTTCAGTGTGATACCACATTACTACGTGACCCAATCCAGAAATAGCCCAGGATCTAGCCATGAAGTATGAGAAATATGCGAAAGAATGAGCCTGATGAGGGTAAATCCCAGACCTATCCCAGACCTAACTTGCGTTATCCTCTAAAATATTGATCGAAATAAGGTTCAATTGACTGTTTCAGCGTGGTACCACATTACTACGTGATACAATCCAAAAACAGCCCAGGATCTAGCCATGAAGTATGAGAAATATGCGAATGAATGAGCCTGATGAGGGCAAATCCCAGACCTATCCCAGACCTAACTTGCGTTATCCTCTAAAATATTGATCGAAACCAGGTTTAATCGACTGTTTCAGTGTTGTACTTCATTACTGCGTGATGCAATCCAGAAAAAACCCAGGATCTGTTCAACACGTATGTGAAGAACGCGAAAGTATGAGCCTGATGAGGGCGAATCCCAGACCTATCCCAGACCTAACTTGTAATATCCTCTAAAATATTGATCGAAACCAGGTTTAGTGGGCTGTTCGAGTGTGGTACCACATTACTACGTGATCCAAACGAGAAAAAACCCAGGATCAATTCAACAAGTATGTGAAAAACGCGAAAGTATGAGCCTGATGAGGGCAAATCTTAGACCTAACCCAGACCTAAGATGCGTTATCCTCTAAAATATTGATCGAAACCAGGTTTAATTGAATGTTTCAGTGTGGTACCACATTACTACGTGATACAATCCAGAAATAGCCCGGGATCTAGCCATGAAGTATGAGAAATATGCGAAAGTATGAGCCTGACGAGGGCAAATCCTAGACCTAACCCAGACCTAACATGCGTTATCCTCTAAAATATTTATCAAGACCAGGTTTAATTGATTGTTTCAGTGTGGTCCCACATTTTTACGTGATCCAAACCAGAAAAAACCCAGGATCCGTTCAACAAGTATGTGAAGAATGCGAAAGTATGAGTCTGATGAGAGAAAATCCCAGGCCTAACCTAGACCTAACATGCGTTATCCTCAAAAATATTGATCGAAACCTGGTTTAATCGACTGTTTCAGTGTGGTGCCACACTACTACGTGATGCAATCCAGAAAAAGCCCAGCATCTAGCCATCAAGTATGAGAAATATGCGAATGAATGAGCCTGATGAGGGCAAATCCTAGACCTATCCCAGACCTAACTTGCGTTATCCTCTAAAATATTGATCGAAACAAGGTTCAATTGACTGTTTCAGCGTGGTACCACATTACTACGTGATACAATCCAAAAACAGCCCAGGATCTAGCCATGAAGTATGAGAAATATGCGAAAGAATGAGCCTGATGAGGGCAAATCCCAGACCTATCCCAGACCTAACTTGCGTTATCCTCTAAAATATTGATCGAAACCAGGTTTAATCGACTGTTTCAGTGTTGTACTTCATTACAACGTGATGCAATCCAGAAAAAGCCCAGGATCTAGCCATCAAGTATGAGAAATATGGGAAAGAATGAGCCTGATGAGAGCAAATCCCAGACCTAACCCAGGCCTAACATGAATTATTCTCTAAAATATTGATCGAAACCAGGTTTAATTGACTGTTTCAGTGCGGTACCACATTACTACGTGATCCAATCCAGAAATAGCCCAGGATCCAGCCATGAAGTATCAGAAATATGCGAAAGAATGAGCCTGATGAGGGCAAATCCTAGACCTTTCCCAGACCTAACATGCGTTATCCTCTAAAATATTTATCAAGACCAGGTTTAATTGATTGTTTCAGTGTGGTCCCACATTTCTACGTGATCCAAACCAGAAAAAACCCAGGATTCGTTCAACAAGTATGTGAAGAATGCGAAAGTATGAGTCTGATGAGTGAAAATCCCAGGCCTAACCTACACCTAACATGCGTTATCCTCAAAAATATTGATCGAAACCTGGTTTAATCGACTGTTTCAGTGTGGTACCACACTACTACGTGATGCAATCCAGAAACAGCCCAGGATCTAGCCATGAAGTATGAGAAATATGCGAAAGTATGAGCCTGATGAGGGCGAATCCTAGACCTAACCCAAACCTAACATGCGTTATCCACTAAAATATTTATCAAGACCAGGTTTAATTGAATGTTTCAGTGTGGTACCACATTACTACGTGAACCAAACCAGAGAAAACCCAGGATCCGTTCAACAAGTATGTGTAGAATGCGAAATTATGAGTCTGATGAGTGAAAATCCCAGGGCTAACCTAGACCTAACATGCGTTATCCTCCAAAATAAAGATCCAAACCAGGTTTAATGGACTGTTTCAGTGTGGTACCACTTTACTACGTGATCCAAAGCAGAAAAACCCTCGATCAGGTCAACATGTATGTTAAAACTGCGAAAGTATGACCCTGATGAGGGCAAATCCCAGGCCTAACCCAGACCTGACATGCATTGTCCTCCAAAATATTGATGGAAACCAGGTTTAATTGACTGTTTCAGTGTGGTACCACATTACTACGTGATCCAATCCAGAAATAGCCGAGGATCTAGCCATGAAGTATGAGAAATATGCGAAAGCATGAGCCTGACGAGGGCAAATCCTAGACCTAACCCAGACCTAACATGCGTTATCCTCTAAAATATTTATCAAGACCAGGTTTAATTGATTGTTTCAGTGTGGTCCCACATTACTACGTGATCCAAACCAGAAAAAACCCAGGATCCGTTCAACAAGTATGTGAAGAATGCGAAAGTATGAGTCTGATGAGTGAAAATCCCAGGCCTAACCTAGACCTAACATGCGTTAATCGTAAAAATATTGATCGAAACCTGGTTTAATCGACTGTTTCAGTGTGGTACCACATTACTATGTGATCCAAAGCAGAAATACCCTCGATCAGGTCAACATGTATGTTAGAACTGCGAAAGTATGACCCTGATGAGGGCAAATCCCAGGCCTAACCGAGACCTAGCATGCGTTGCCCTCTAAAATATTGATGGAAACCAGGTTTAATTGACTGTTTCAGTGTTGTACCTCATTACTTCGTGATCCAAACCAGAAAAAACCCAGGATCAGTTCAACAAGTATGTGGAAAACGCGATAGTATGAGCCTGATGAGGGCGAATCCCAGACCTATCTCAGACCTAACTTGCGTTATCCTCTAAAATATTGATCGAAACCAGGTTTAATTGACTGTTACAGCGTGGTACCACATTACTACGTGATACAATCCAGAAACAGCCCAGGATCTAGCCATGAAGTATGAGAAATATGCGAAAGAATGAGCCTGATGAGGGCAAATCCTAGACCTATACCAGACCTAACTTGCGTTATCCTCTAAAATATTGATCGAAACCAGGTTCAATTGAATGTTTCAGTGTGGTGCCACATTACTACGTGATCGATACCAGAAAAAACTCAGGATTTGTTCAACAAGTATGCGAAAAATGCGAAAGCATGAGTCTGATGAGGGCAAATCCCAGGCCTAACCTATACCTAACGTGCGTTGTCCTCTAAGATATTGATGGAAACTAGGTTTAATGGACTGTTTCAGTGTGGTACCACTTTACTACGTGATTGAAAGCAGAAAAAACCTTCGATCAGGTCGACATGTATGTTAGAACTGCGAAAGTATGACCCTGATGAGGGCAATTCCCAGGCCTAACCTAGACCTAACATGCGTTGCCCTCTAAAATATTGATGGAAACCAGGTTTAATTGACTGTTTCAGTGTTGTACTTCATTACTACGTGATGCAATCCAGAAAAAGCCCAGGATCTAGCCATCAAGTATGAGAAATATGCGAAAGAATCAGCCTGTTGAGAGCAAATCCCAGACCTAACCCAGACCTAACATGAATTATTCTCTAAAATATTGATCGAAACCAGGTTTAATTGACTGTTTCGGTGTGGCACCACATTACTACGCGATCCAATCCAGAAATAGCCCAGGATCCAGCCACGAAGTATGAGAAATATGCGAAAGTATGAGCCTGATGAGGGCAAATCCTAGACCTAACCCAGACCTAACATGCGTTATCCTCTAAAATATTTATCAAGACCAGGTTTAATTGATTGTTTGAGTGTGGTCCCACATTACTACGTGATCCAAACCAGAAAAAACCCAGGTTCCGTTCAACAAGTATGTGAAGAATGCGAAAGTATGAGTCTGATGAGTGAAAATCCCAGGCCTAACCTAGACCTAACATGCGTTATCCTCAAAAATATTGATCGAAACCTGGTTTAATCGACTGTTTCAGTGTGGTACCACACTACTACGTGATGCAATCCAGAAAAAGCCCAGGATCTAGCCATCAAGTATGAGAAATATGCGAAAGAATGAGCCTGATGAGGGTAAATCCCAGACCTATCCCAGACCTAACTTGCGTTATCCTCTAAAATACTGATCGAAACCAGGTTTAATCGACTTTTTCAGTGTGGTACCGCATTACTACGCGATCGAAACCAGTAAAAACCCAGGATCAGTTCAACAAGTTTCTGGAAAACGCGATAGTATGAGCCTGATGAGGGCGAATCCTAGACCTATCTCAGACCTTACTTGCGTTATCCTCTAAAATATTGATCGAAACCAGGTTTAATTGAATGTTTCAGTGTGGTACCACATTACTACGTGATCCATACCAGAAAAAACTCAGGATTTGTTCAACAAGTAAGTGAAAAATACGAAAGCATGAGTCTGATGAGGGCAAATCCTAGACCTAACCCAGACCTAACATGCGTTATCCTCTAAAATATTTATCAAGACCAGGTTTAATTGATTGTTTGAGTGTGGTCCCACATTACTACGTGATCCAAACCAGAAAAAACCCAGGTTCCGTTCAACAAGTATGTGAAGAATGCGAAAGTATGAGTCTGATGAGTGAAAATCCCAGGCCTAACCTAGACCTAACATGCGTTATCCTCAAAAATATTGATCGAAACCTGGTTTAATCGACTGTTTCAGTGTGGTACCACATTACTACGTGATCCATACCAGAAAAAACTCAGGATTTGTTCAACAAGTAAGTGAAAAATACGAAAGCATGAGTCTGATGAGGGCAAATCCTAGACCTAACCCAGACCTAACATGCGTTATCCTCTAAAATATTTATCAAGACCAGTTTTAATTGATTGTTTCAGTGTGGTCCCACATTACTACGTGACCCCATCCAGAAATAGCCCAGGATCTAGCCATGAAGTATGAGAAATATGCGAAAGAATGAGCCTGATGAGGGTAAATCCCAGACCTATCCCAGACCTAACTTGCGTTATCCTCTAAAATACTGATCGAAACCAGGTTTAATCGACTTTTTCAGTGTGGTACCGCATTACTACGCGATCGAAACCTGTAAAAACCCAGGATCAGTTCAACAAGTATCTGGAAAACGCGATAGTATGAGCCTGATGAGGGCGAATCCTAGACCTATCTCAGACCTTACTTGCGTTATCCTCTAAAATATTGATCGAAACCAGGTTTAATTGACTGTTTCAGCGTGGTACCACATTACTACGTGATACAATCCAGAAATAGCCCAGGATCTAGCCATGAAGTATGAGAAATATGCGAAAGTATGAGCCTGATGAGGGCAAATCCTAGACCTACCCCAGACCTAACATGCGTTATCCTCAAAAATATTTATCAAGACCAGGTTTAATTGAATGTTTCAGTGTGGTACCACATTACTACGTGATCCATACCAGAAAAAACTCAGGATTTGTTCAACAAGTAAGTGAAAAATACGAAAGCATGAGTCTGATGAGGGCAAATCCTAGACCTAACCCAGACCTAACATGCGTTATCCTCTAAAATATTTATCAAGACCAGGTTTAATTTATTGTTTCAGTGTGGTACCACATTACTACGTGATCCATACCAGAAAAAACTCAGGATTTGTTCAACAAGTATGTGAAAAATACGAAAGCATGAGTCTGATGAGGGCAAATCCTAGACCTAACCCAGACCTAACATGCGTTATCCTCTAAAATATTGATCGAAACCAGGTTTAATTGAATGTTTCAGTGTGGTACCACATTACTACGTGATCCATACCAGAAAAAACTCAGGATTTGTTCAACAAGTAAGTGAAAAATACGAAAGCATGAGTCTGATGAGGGCAAATCCTAGACCTAACCCAGACCTAACATGCGTTATCCTCTAAAATATTTATCAAGACCAGGTTTAATGGACTGTTTCAGTGTGGTACCACTTTACTACGTGATTGAAAGCAGAAAAAACCTTCGATCAGGTCGACATGTATGTTAGAACTGCGAAAGTATGACCCTGATGAGGGCAAATCCCAGGCCTAACCTAGACCTAACGTGCGTTGCCCTCTAAAATATTGATGGAAACCAGGTTTAATTGACTGTTTCAGTGTTGTACTTCATTACTACGTGATGCAATCCAGAAAAAGCCCAGGATCTAGCCATCAAGTATGAGAAATATGCGAAAGAATCAGCCTGTTGAGAGCAAATCCCAGACCTAACCCAGACCTAACATGAATTATTCTCTAAAATATTGATCGAAACCAGGTTTAATTGACTGTTTCGGTGTGGCACCACATTACTACGCGATCCAATCCAGAAATAGCCCAGGATCCAGCCATGAAGTATGAGAAATATGCGAAAGTATGAGCCTGATGAGGGCAAATCCTAGACCTAACCCAGACCTAACATGCGTTATCCTCTAAAATATTTATCAAGACCAGGTTTAATTGATTGTTTGAGTGTGGTCCCACATTACTACGTGATCCAAACCAGAAAAAACCCAGGTTCCGTTCAACAAGTATGTGAAGAATGCGAAAGTATGAGTCTGATGAGTGAAAATCCCAGGCCTAACCTAGACCTAACATGCGTTATCCTCAAAAATATTGATCGAAACCTGGTTTAATCGACTGTTTCAGTGTGGTACCACACTACTACGTGATGCAATCCAGAAAAAGCCCAGGATCTAGCCATCAAGTATGAGAAATATGCGAAAGAATGAGCCTGATGAGGGCAAATCCTAGACCTAACCCAGACCTAACATGCGTTATCCTCTAAAATATTTATCAAGACCAGTTTTAATTGATTGTTTCAGTGTGGTCCCACATTACTACGTGACCCCATCCAGAAATAGCCCAGGATCTAGCCATGAAGTATGAGAAATATGCGAAAGAATGAGCCTGATGAGGGTAAATCCCAGACCTATCCCAGACCTAACTTGCGTTATCCTCTAAAATACTGATCGAAACCAGGTTTAATCGACTTTTTCAGTGTGGTACCGCATTACTACGCGATCGAAACCAGTAAAAACCCAGGATCAGTTCAACAAGTATGTGGAAAACGCGATAGTATGAGCCTGATGAGGGCGAATCCTAGACCTATCTCAGACCTTACTTGCGTTATCCTGTAAAATATTGATCGAAACCAGGTTTAATTGACTGTTTCAGCGTGGTACCACATTACTACGTGATACAATCCAGAAATAGCCCAGGATCTAGCCATGAAGTATGAGAAATATGCGAAAGTATGAGCCTGATGAGGGCAAGTCCTAGACCTACCCCAGACCTAACATGCGTTATCCTCAAAAATATTTATCAAGACCAGGTTTAATTGAATGTTTCAGTGTGGTACCACATTACTACGTGATCCATACCAGAAACAACTCAGGATTTGTTCAACAAGTAAGTGAAAAATACGAAAGCATGAGTCTGATGAGGGCAAATCCTAGACCTAACCCAGACCTAACATGCGTTATCCTCTAAAATATTTATCAAGACCAGGTTTAATTTATTGTTTCAGTGTGGTACCACATTACTACGTGATCCATACCAGAAAAAACTCAGGATTTGTTCAACAAGTATGTGAAAAATACGAAAGCATGAGTCTGATGAGGGCAAATCCTAGACCTAACCCAGACCTAACATGCGTTATCCTCTAAAATATTGATCGAAACCAGGTTTAATTGAATGTTTCAGTGTGGTACCACATTACTACGTGATCCATACCAGAAAAAACTCAGGATTTGTTCAACAAGTAAGTGAAAAATACGAAAGCATGAGTCTGATGAGGGCAAATCCTAGACCTAACCCAGACCTAACATGCGTTATCCTCTAAAATATTTATCAAGACCAGGTTTAATTGATTGTTTTAGTGTGGTCCCACATTTCTACGTGATCCAAACCAGAAAAAACCCAGGATCCGTTCAACAAGTATGTGAAGAATGCGAAAGTATGAGTCTGATGAGAGAAAATCCCAGGCCTAACCTAGACCTAACATGCGTTATCCTCAAAAATATTGAGCGAAACCTGGTTTAATCGACTGTTTCAGTGTGGTGCCACACTACTACGTGATACAATCCAAAAACAGCCCAGGATCTAGTCATGAAGTATGAGAAATATGCGAATGAATGAGCCTGATGAGGGCAAATCCTAGACCTATCCCAGACCTAACTTGCGTTATCCTCTAAAATATTGATCGAAACAAGGTTCAATTGACTGTTTCAGCGTGGTACCACATTACTACGTGATACAATCCAAAAACAGCCCAGGATCTAGTCATGAAGTATGAGAAATATGCGAAAGAATGAGCCTGATGAGGGCAAATCCCAGACCTATCCCAGACCTAACTTGTAATATCCTCTAAAATATTGATCGAAACCAGGTTTAGTGGGCTGTTCCAGTGTGGTACCACATTACTACGTGATCCAAACGAGAAAAAACCCAGGATCAGTTCTACAAGTATGTGAAGAATTCGAAAGTATGAGTCTGATGAGTGAAAATCTCAGGGCTAACCTAGACCTAACATGCGTTATCCTCTAAAATATTGATCGAAACCAGGTTTAATGGATTGTTTCAGTGTGGTACCACATTACTACGTGATCCAAACCAGAAAAAACCCAGGATCTGTTCAACAAGTATGTGAAGAACGCGAAAGTATGAGCCTGATGAGGGCGAATCCCAGACCTATCCCAGACCTAACTTGCGTTATCCTCTAAAATATTGATCGAAACCAGGATTAATTGACTGTTTCAGTGTGGTACCACATTACTACGTGATGCAATCCAGAAATAGCCCAGGATCTGTTCAACAAGTATGTGAAAAACGCGAAAGTATGAGCCTGATGAGGGCAAATCCCATACCTATGCCAGACATAACTTGCGTTATCCTCTAAAATATTGATCGAAACCAGGTTTAATTGACTGTTTCAGTGTGGTACCACATTACTACGTGATCCAATCCAGAATTAGCCGAGGATCTAGCCATGAAGTATGAGAAATATGCGAAAGTATGAGCCTGACGAGGGCAAATCCTAGACCTAACCCAGACCTAACATGCGTTATCCTCTAAAATATTTATCAAGACCAGGTTTAATTGATTGTTTCAGTGTGGTCCCACATTACTACGTGATCCAAACCAGAAAAAACCCAGGATCCGTTCAACAAGTATGTGAAGAATGCGAAAGTATGAGTCTGATGAGTGAAAATCCCAGGCCAAACCTAGACCTAACATGCGTTAATCGTAAAAATATTGATCGAAACCTGGTTTAATCGACTGTTTCAGTGTGGTACCACATTACTATGTGATCCGAACCAGAAAATAGCCCAGGATCTGTTCAACGAGTATGTGAAGTGTGCGAGAGTTTGAGTCTGATGAGGGCAAATCCCAGTCCAATCCCAGACCTATCTTGCGTTATCCTCTAAAATATTTATCAAGACCAGGTTTAATTGATTGTTTCAGTGTGGTCCCACATTACTACGTGATCCAAACCAGAAAAAACCCAGGATCCGTTAAACAAGTATGTGAAGAATGCGAAAGTATGAGTCTGATGAGTGAAAATCCCAGGCCAAACCTAGACCTAACATGCGTTAATCGTAAAAATATTGATCGAAACCTGGTTTAATCGACTGTTTCAGTGTGGTACCACATTACTATGTGATCCAAACCAGAAAATAGCCCAGGATCTGTTCAACGAGTATGTGAAGTGTGCGAGAGGTTGAGTCTGATGAGGGCAAATCCCAGACCAATCCCAGACCTATCTTGCGTTATCCTCTAAAATATTGATCGAAACCAGGTTTAATCGACTGTTTCAGTGTGGTACCACATTACTACGTGATCCAATCCAGAAATAGCCGAGGATCTAGCCATGAAGTATGAGAAATATGCGAAAGTATGAGCCTGACGAGGGCAAATCCTAGACCTAACCCAGACCTAACATGCGTTATCCTCTAAAATATTTATCAAGACCAGGTTTAATTGATTGGTTCAGTGTGGTCCCACATTACTACGTGATCCAAACCAGAAGAAACCCAGGATCCGTTCAACAAGTATGTGAAGAATTCGAAAGTATGAGTCTGATGTGTGAAAATCTCAGGGCTAACCTAGACCTAACATGCGTTATCCTCTAAAATATTGATCCAAACCAGGTTTAGTGGTCTGTTTCACTGTGGTACCACTTTACTACGTGATCCAAAGCAGAAAAAACCCTCGATAAGGTCAACAGGTATGTTAGAACTGCGAAAGTATGACCCTGATGAGGGCACATCCGAGGCCTAACCCAGACCTGACATGCGTTGTCCTCCAAAATATTGATGGAAACCAGGTTTAATTGACTGTTTCAGTGTTGTACTTCATTACTACGTGATGCAATCCCGAAAAAACCCAGGATCAGTTCAACACGTATGTGAAGAACGCGAAAGTATGAGCCTGATGAGGGCGAATCCCAGACCTATCCCAGACCTAACTTGCGTTATCCTCTAAAATATTGATCGAATCCAGGATTAATTGACTGTTTCAGTGTGGTACCACATTACTACGTGATCCAATCCAGAAATAGCCCAGGATCTGTTCAACAAGTATGTGAAAAACGCGAAAGTATGAGCCTGATGAGGGCAAATCCCACACCTATGCCAGACATAACTTGCGTTATCCACTAAAATATTGATCGAAACCTGGTTTAATCGACTGTTTCAGTGTGGTACCACATTACTATGTGATCCAAACCAGAAAATAGCCCAGGATCTGTTCAACGAGTATGTGAAGTGTGCGAGAGTTTGAGTCTGATGAGGGCAAATCCCAGACCAATCCCAGACCTATCTTGCGTTATCCTCTAAAATATTGATCGAAACCAGGTTTAATCGACTGTTTCAGTGTGGTACCACATTACTACGTGATCCAATCCAGAAATAGCCCAGGATCTAGCCATGAAATATGAGAAATATGCGAAAGTATGAGCCTGATGAGGGCAAATCCTAGACCTAACCCAGACCTAACATGTGTTATCCTCTAAAATATTTATCAAGACCAGGTTTAATTGATTGGTTCAGTGTGGTCCCACATTACTACGTGATCCAAACCAGAAGAAACCCAGGATCCGTTCAACAAGTATGTGAAGAATTCGAAAGTATGAGTCTGATATTTGAAAATCTCAGGGCTAACCTAGACCTAACATGCGTTATCCTCTAAAATATTGATCCAAACCAGGTTTAGTGGTCTGTTTCACTGTGGTACCACATTACTACGTGATCCAATCCAGAAATAGCCGAGGATCTAGCCATGAAGTATGAGAAATATGCGAAAGTATGAGCCTGACGAGGGCAAATCCTAGACCTAACCCAGACCAAGCATGCGTTATCCTCTAAAATATTTATCAAGACCAGGTTTAATTGACTGTTTCAGTGTTGTACCTCATTACTTCGTGATCCAAACCAGAAAAAACCCAGGATCTGTTCAACAAGTATGCGAAAAACGCGAAACTGTGAGCCTGATGAGGGTAAATCTTAGACCTAACACAGACCTAAGATGCGATATCCTCTAAAATATTTATCCAGACCAGGTTTCATTGAATGTTTCAGTGTGGTACCACATTACTACGTGATCCAATCCAGAAGTAGCCCAGGATCTAGCCATGAAGTATGAGAAATTTGCGAAAGAATGAGCCTCATGAGGGCAAATCCTAGACCTTTCCAAGACCTAACATGCGTTATCCTCTAAAATATTGATCCAAACCAGGTTTAGTGGACTGTTTCAGTGTGGTACCACTTTACTACGTGATCCAAAGCAGAAAAAACCCTCGATCAGGTCAACATGTATGTTAGAACTGCGAAAGTATGACCCTGATGAGGGTAAATCCCAGGCCTAACCGAGACCTAGCATGCGTTGCCCTCTAAAATATTGATGGAAACCAGGTTTAATTGACTGTTTCAGTGTTGTACTTCATTACAACGTGATGCAATCCAGAAAAAGCCCAGGATCTAGCCATCAAGTATGAGAAATATGCGAAAGAATGAGCCTGATGAGAGCAAATCCCAGACCTAACCCAGGCCTAACATGAATTATTCTCTAAAATATTGATCGAAACCAGGTTTAATTGACTGTTTCAGCGTGGTACCACATTACTACGTGATACAATCCAGAAACAGTCCAGGATCTAGCCATGAAGTATGAGAAATATGCGAAAGAATGAGCCTGATGAGGGCAAATCCCAGACCTATCCAGACCTAACATGCGTTATCCCCTAAAATATTGATCGACACCAGGTTTAATCGACTGTTTCAGTGTGGTACCACATTACTATGTGATCCAAACCAGAAAATAAGCCAGGATCTGTTCAACGAGTATGTGAAGTGTGCGAAAGTGTGAGTCTGATGAGGGCAAATCCCAGACCTATCCCAGACCTAACTTGCGTTATCCTCTAAAATAATGATCGAAACCAGGTTTAATTGAATGTTTCAGTGTGGCACCACATTACTACGTGACCCAAACCAGAAAAAACCCAGGATCTGTTCAACAAGTATGTGAAAAACGCGAAAGTATGAGCATGATGAGGGCAAATCCTAGACCTAACCTAGACCTAACATGCGTTATCCTCTAAAATATTGATCGAAACCAGGCTCAATTGAATGTTTCAGTGTGGCACCACATTACTACGTGACCCAAACCAGAAAAAACCCAGGATCTGTTCAACAAGTATGTGAAAAACGCGAAAGTATGAGCATGATGAAGGCAAATCCTAGACCTAACCTAGACCTAACATGCGTTATCCTCTAAAATATTGATCGAAACCAGGCTTAATTGACTGTTTCAGTGTGGTACCACATTACTACGTGACCCAATCCAGAAATAGCCCGGGATCTAGCCATGAAGTATGAGAAATATGCGAAAGTATGAGCCTGACGAGGGCAAATCCTAGACCTAACCCAGACCTAACATGCGTTATCCTCTAAAATATTTATCAAGACCAGGTTTAATTGATTGTTTCAGTGTGGTCCCACATTTCTACGTGATCCAAACCAGAAAAAACCCAGGATCCGTTCAACAAGTATGTGAAGAATGCGAAAGTATGAGTCTGATGAGTGAAAATCCCAGGCCAAACCTAGACCTAAGATGCGTTATTCTCTAAAATATTTATCCAGACCAGGTTTCATTGAATGTTTCAGTGTGGTACCACATTACTACGTGATCCAATCCAGAAATAGCCCAGGATCTAGCCATGAAGTATGAGAAATATGCGAAAGAAAGAGCCTGATGAGGGCAAATCCCAGACCTATCCCAGATCTAACTTGCGTTATCCTCTAAAATATTGATCGAAACCAGGTTTAATCGACTGTTTCAGTGTGGTACCACATTACTATGTGATCCAAACCAGAAAATAACTCAGGATCTGTTCAACGAGTATGTGAAGTGTACGAAAGTATGAGTCTGATGAGGGCAAATCCCAGACCTATCCCAGACCTAACTTGTATTATCCTCTAAAATATTGATCGAAACCAGGTTTAGTGGGCTGTTCCAGTGTGGTACCACATTACTACGTGTTCCAAACCAGAAAAAACCCAGGATCAGTTCAACAAGTATGTGAAAAACGCGAAGGTATGAGCCTGATGAGGGCGACTCCCAGACCTATCCCAGACCTAACTTGCGTTATCCTCTAAAATATTGATCGAAACAAGGTTTAATTGACTGTTTCAGCGTGGTACCACATTACTACGTGATCCAAACCAGAAAAAACCCAGGATCAGTTCAACAAGTATGTGAAAAACGCGAAAGTATGAGCCTGATGAGGGCGAATCCCAGACCTACCCCAGACCTTACTTGCGTTATCCTCTAAAATATTGATCGAAACAAGGTTTAGTTGACTGTTTCAGTGTGGTACCACACTACTACGTGATGCAATCCAGAAATAGCCCAGGACCTAGCCATGAAGTATGAGAAATATGGGAAAGAATGAGCCTGATGAGGGCAAATCCCAGACCTATCCCAGACATAACTTGCGTTATCCCCTAAAATATTGATCGACACCAGGTTTGATCGACTGTTTCAGTGTGGTACCACATTACTATGTGATCCAAACCAGAAAATAAGCCAGGATCTGTTCAACGAGTATGTGAAGTGTGCGAAAGTGTGAGTCTGATGAGGGCAAATCCCAGACCTATCCCAGACCTAACTTGCGTTATCCTCTAAAATAATGATCGAAACCAGGTTTAATTGACTGTTTCAGTGTGGTACCACATAACTACGTGATCCAATCCAGAAATAGCTCAGGATCTAGCCATGAAGTATGAGAAATATGCGAAAGTATAAGCCTGATGAGGGCAAATCCTAGACCTAACCCAGACCTAACATGCGTTATCCTCTAAAATATTGATCGAAACCAGGTTTAATTGAATGTTTCAGTGTGGCACCACATTACTACGTGACCCAAACCAGAAAAAACCCAGGATCTGTTCAACAAGTATGTGAAAAACGCGAAAGTATGAGCATGATGAGGGCATATCCTAGACCTAACCTAGACCTAACATGCGTTATCCTCTAAAATATTGATCGAAACCAGGCTTAATTGACTGTTTCAGTGTGGTACCACATTACTACGTGACCCAATCCAGAAATAGCCCGGGATCTAGCCATGAAGTATGAGAAATATGCGAAAGTATGAGCCTGACGAGGGCAAATCCTAGACCTAACCCAGACCTAACATGCGTTATCCTCTAAAATATTTATCAAGACCAGGTTTAATTGATTGTTTCAGTGTGGTCCCACATTTCTACGTGATCCAAACCAGAAAAAACCCAGGATCAATTCAACAAGTATGTGAAAAACGCGAAAGTATGAGCCTGATGAGGGCAAATCAAAGACCTAACCCAGACCTAAGATGCGTTATTCTCTAAAATATTTATCCAGACCAGGTTTCATTGAATGTTTCAGTGTGGTACCACATTACTACGTGATCCAATCCAGAAATAGCCCAGAATCTAGCCATGAAGTATGAGAAATATGCGAAAGAATGAGCCTGATGAGGGCAAATCCCAGACCTATCCCAGATCTAACTTGCGTTATCCTCTAAAATATTGATCGAAACCAGGTTTAATCGACTGTTTCAGTGTGGTACCACATTACTATGTGATCCAAACCAGAAAATAACTCAGGATCTGTTCAACGAGTATGTGAAGTGTGCGAAAGTATGAGTCTGATGAGGGCAAATCCCAGACCTATCCCAGACCTAACTTGTATTATCCTCTAAAATATTGATCGAAACCAGGTTTAGTGGGCTGTTCCAGTGTGGTACCACATTACTACGTGTTCCAAACCAGAAAAAACCCAGGATCAGTTCAACAAGTATGTGAAAAACGCGAAGGTATGAGCCTGATGAGGGCGACTCCCAGACCTATCCCAGACCTAACTTGCGTTATCCTCTAAAATATTGATCGAAACAAGGTTTAATTGACTGTTTCAGCGTGGTACCACATTACTACGTGATACAATCCAGAAATAGCCCGGGATCTAGCCACGAAGTATGAGAAATATGCGAAAGTATGAGCCTGACGAGGGCAAATCCTAGACCTAACCCAGACCTAACATGCGTTATCCTCTAAAATATTTATCAAGACCAGGTTTAATTGATTGTTTCAGTGTGGTACCACATTACTACGTGACCCAATCCAGAAAAAACCCAGGATCCGTTCAACAAGTATGTGAAGAATGCGAATGTATGAGTCTGATGAGTGAAAATCCCAGGCCTGACCTAGACCTAACATGCGTTATCCTCAAAAATATTGATCGAAACCTGGTTTAATCGACTGTTTCAGTGTGGTACCACACTACTACGTGATGCAATCCAGAAAAAGCCCAGGATCTAGCCATCAAGTATGAGAAATATGCGAATGAATGAGCCTGATGAGGGCAAATCCTAGACCTATCCCAGACCTAACTTGCGTTATCCTCTAAAATATTGATCGAAACAATGTTTAATTGACTGTTTCAGCGTGGTACCACATTACTACGTGATACAATCCAGAAACAGCCCAGGATCTAGCCATGAAGTATGAGAAATATGCGAATGAATGAGCCTGATGAGGGCAAATGCCAGACCTATCCCAGACCTAACTTGCGTTATCCTCTAAAATATTGATCGAAACCAGGTTTAATCGACTGTTTCAGTGTTGTACTTCATTACTGCGTGACGCAATCCAGAAAAAACCCAGGATCTGTTCAACACTTATGTGAAGAACGCGAAAGTATGAGCCTGATGAGGGCGAATCCCAGAGCTATCCCAGACCTAACTTATATTATCCTCTAAAATATTGATCGAAACCAGGTTTAGTGGGCTGTTCCAGTGTGGTACCACATTACTACGTGATCCAAACCAGAAAAAACCCAGGATCAGTTCAACAAGTATGTGAAAAACGCGAAAGTATGAGCCTGATGAGGGCGAATCCCAGACCTATCCCAGACCTAACTTGCGTTATCCTCTAAAATATTGATCGAAACAAGGTTTAGTTGACTGTTTCAGCGTGGTACCACATTACTACGTGATACAATCCAGAAACAGCCCAGGATCTAGCCATGAAGTATGATAAATATGCGAAAGTATGAGCCTGATGAGGGCAAATCCTAGACCTAACCCAGACCTAAGATGCGTTATTCTCTAAAATATTTATCAAGACCAGGTTTAATTGAATGTTTCAGTGTGGTACCACATTACTACGTGAACCAAACCAGAGAAAACCCAGGATCCGTTCAACAAGTATGTGAAGAATGCGAATGTATGAGTCTGATAAGTGAAAATCCCAGGGCTAACCTAGACCTAACATGCGTTATACTCCAAAATAATGATCCAAACCAGGTTTAATGGACTGTTTCAGTCTGGTACCACACTACTACGTGATGCAATCCAGAAAAAGCCCAGGATCTAGCCATCAAGTATGAGAAATATGCGAATGAATGAGCCTGATGAGGGCAAATCCTAGACCTAACCCAGACCTAACATGCGTTATCCTCTAAAATATTTATCAAGACCAGGTTTAATTGATTGTTTCAGTGTGGTACCACATTACTACGTGACCCAATCCAGAAAAAACCCAGGATCCGTTCAACAAGTATGTGAAGAATGCGAATGTATGAGTCTGATGAGTGAAAATCCCAGGCCTGACCTAGACCTAACATGCGTTATCCTCAAAAATATTGATCGAAACCTGGTTTAATCGACTGTTTCAGTGTGGTACCACACTACTACGTGATGCAATCCAGAAAAAGCCCAGGATCTAGCCATCAAGTATGAGAAATATGCGAATGAATGAGCCTGATGAGGGCAAATCCTAGACCTATCCCAGACCTAACATGCGTTATCCTCTAAAATATTGATCGAAACTATGTTTAATTGACTGTTTCAGCGTGGTACCACATTACTACGTGATACAATCCAGAAACAGCCCAGGATCTAGCCATGAAGTATGAGAAATATGCGAATGAATGAGCCTGATGAGGGCAAATGCCAGACCTATCCCAGACCTAACTTGCGTTATCCTCTAAAATATTGATCGAAACCAGGTTTAATCGACTGTTTCAGTGTTGTACTTCATTACTGCGTGACGCAATCCAGAAAAAACCCAGGATCTGTTCAACACTTATGTGAAGAACGCGAAAGTATGAGCCTGATGAGGGCGAATCCCAGAGCTATCCCAGACCTAACTTATATTATCCTCTAAAATATTGATCGAAACCAGGTTTAGTGGGCTGTTCCAGTGTGGTACCACATTACTACGTGATCCAAACCAGAAAAAACCCAGGATCAGTTCAACAAGTATGTGAAAAACGCGAAAGTATGAGCCTGATGAGGGCGAATCCCAGACCTATCCCAGACCTAACTTGCGTTATCCTCTAAAATATTGATCGAAACAAGGTTTAGTTGACTGTTTCAGCGTGGTACCACATTACTACGTGATACAATCCAGAAACAGCCCAGGATCTAGCCATGAAGTATGATAAATATGCGAAAGTATGAGCCTGATGAGGGCAAATCCTAGACCTAACCCAGACCTAAGATGCGTTATTCTCTAAAATATTTATCAAGACCAGGTTTAATTGAATGTTTCAGTGTGGTACCACATTACTACGTGAACCAAACCAGAGAAAACCCAGGATCCGTTCAACAAGTATGTGAAGAATGCGAATGTATGAGTCTGATGAGTGAAAATCCCAGGGCTAACCTAGACCTAACATGCGTTATACTCCAAAATAATGATCCAAACCAGGTTTAATGGACTGTTTCAGTGTGGTACCACTTTACTACGTGATCCAAAGCAGAAAAACCCTCGATCAGGTCAACATGTCTGTTAAAACTGCGAAAGTATGACCCTGATGAGGGCAAATCCCAGGCGTAACCCAGACCTGACATGCGTTGTCCTCCAAAATATTGATGGAAACCAGGTTTAATTGACTGTTTCAGTGTTGTACTTCATTACTACGTGATGCAATCCAGAAAAAACCCAGGATCAGTTCAACACGTATGTGAAGAACGCGAAAGTATGAGCCTGATGAGGGCGAATCCCAGACCTATCCCAGACCTAACTTGCGCTATCCTCTAAAATATTGATCGAAACCAGGTTTAATTGACTGTTTCAGTGTGGTACCACATTACTACGTGATCCAATCCAGAAATAGCCCAGGATCTGTTCAACAAGTATGTGAAAAACGCGAAAGTATGAGCCTGATGAGGGCAAATCCCATACCTATGCCAGACATAACTTGCGTTATCCTCTAAAATATTGATCGAAACCAGGTTTAATTGACTGTTTCAGTGTGGTACCACATTACTACGTGATCCAATCCAGAAATAGCCGAGGATCTAGCCATGAAGTATGAGAAATATGCGAAAGTATGAGCCTGACGAGGGCAAATCCTAGACCTAACCCAGACCAAACATGCGTTATCCTCTAAAATATTTATCAAGACCAGGTTTAATTGATTGTTTCAGTGTGGTCCCACATTACTACGTGATCCAAACCAGAAAAAACCCAGGATCCGTTCAATAAGTATGTGAAGAATGCGAAAGTATGAGCCTGATGAGGGCAAATCCCAGACCTATCCCAGACCTAACATGCGTTATCCTCTAAAATATTTATCAAGACCAGGTTTAATTGATTGTTTCAGTGTGGTCCCACATTACTACGTGATACAAACCAGAAAAAACCCTGGATCCGTTCAACAAGTATGTGAAGAATGCGAAAGTATGAGTCTGATGAGGGCAAATCCCAGGCCTAACCCAGACCTAACTTGCGTTGTCCTCTAAGATATGGATGGAAACCAGGTTTTATTGACTGTTTCTGTGTTGTACTTCATTACTACGTGATGCAATCCAGAAAAAGCCCAGGATCAAGCCATCAAGTATGAGAAATATGCGAAAGTATGAGTCTGATGAGGGCAAATCCCAGACCTATCCCAGACCTAACTTGTATTATCCTCTAAAATATTGATCGAAACCAGGTTTAGTGGGCTGTTCCAGTGTGGTACCACATTACTACGTGTTCCAAACCAGAAAAAACCCAGGATCAGTTCAACAAGTATGTGAAAAACGCGAAGGTATGAGCCTGATGAGGGCGACTCCCAGACCTATCCCAGACCTAACTTGCGTTATCCTCTAAAATATTGATCGAAACAAGGTTTAATTGACTGTTTCAGCGTGGTACCACATTACTACGTGATACAATCCAGAAACAGCCCAGGATCTAGCCATGAAGTATGATAAATATGCGAAAGTATGAGCCTGATGAGGGCAAATCCTAGACCTAACCCAGACCTAAGATGCGTTATTCTCTAAAATATTTATCAAGACCAGGTTTAATTGAATGTTTCAGTGTGGTACCACATTACTACGTGAACCAAACCAGAGAAAACCCAGGATCCGTTCAACAAGTATGTGAAGAATGCGAATGTATGAGTCTGATGAGTGAAAATCCCAGGGCTAACCTAGACCTAACATGCGTTATACTCCAAAATAATGATCCAAACCAGGTTTAATGGACTGTTTCAGTGTGGTACCACTTTACTACGTGATCCAAAGCAGAAAAACCCTCGATCAGGTCAACATGTCTGTTAAAACTGCGAAAGTATGACCCTGATGAGGGCAAATCCCAGGCGTAACCCAGACCTGACATGCGTTGTCCTCCAAAATATTGATGGAAACCAGGTTTAATTGACTGTTTCAGTGTTGTACTTCATTACTACGTGATGCAATCCAGAAAAAACCCAGGATCAGTTCAACACGTATGTGAAGAACGCGAAAGTATGAGCCTGATGAGGGCGAATCCCAGACCTATCCCAGACCTAACTTGCGCTATCCTCTAAAATATTGATCGAAACCAGGTTTAATTGACTGTTTCAGTGTGGTACCACATTACTACGTGATCCAATCCAGAAATAGCCCAGGATCTGTTCAACAAGTATGTGAAAAACGCGAAAGTATGAGCCTGATGAGGGCAAATCCCATACCTATGCCAGACATAACTTGCGTTATCCTCTAAAATATTGATCGAAACCAGGTTTAATTGACTGTTTCAGTGTGGTACCACATTACTACGTGATCCAATCCAGAAATAGCCGAGGATCTAGCCATGAAGTATGAGAAATATGCGAAAGTATGAGCCTGACGAGGGCAAATCCTAGACCTAACCCAGACCAAACATGCGTTATCCTCTAAAATATTTATCAAGACCAGGTTTAATTGATTGTTTCAGTGTGGTCCCACATTACTACGTGATCCAAACCAGAAAAAACCCAGGATCCGTTCAATAAGTATGTGAAGAATGCGAAAGTATGAGCCTGATGAGGGCAAATCCCAGACCTATCCCAGACCTAACATGCGTTATCCTCTAAAATATTTATCAAGACCAGGTTTAATTGATTGTTTCAGTGTGGTCCCACATTACTACGTGATACAAACCAGAAAAAACCCTGGATCCGTTCAACAAGTATGTGAAGAATGCGAAAGTATGAGTCTGATGAGGGCAAATCCCAGGCCTAACCCAGACCTAACTTGCGTTGTCCTCTAAGATATGGATGGAAACCAGGTTTTATTGACTGTTTCTGTGTTGCACTTCATTACTACGTGATGCAATCCAGAAAAAGCCCAGGATCAAGCCATCAAGTATGAGAAATATGCGAAAGTATGAGTCTGATGAGGGCAAATCCCAGACCTATCCCAGACCTAACTTGTATTATCCTCTAAAATATTGATCGAAACCAGGTTTAGTGGGCTGTTCCAGTGTGGTACCACATTACTACGTGTTCCAAACCAGAAAAAACCCAGGATCAGTTCAACAAGTATGTGAAAAACGCGAAGGTATGAGCCTGATGAGGGCGACTCCCAGACCTATCCCAGACCTAACTTGCGTTATCCTCTAAAATATTGATCGAAACAAGGTTTAATTGACTGTTTCAGCGTGGTACCACATTACTACGTGATACAATCCAGAAACAGCCCAGGATCTAGCCATGAAGTATGATAAATATGCGAAAGTATGAGCCTGATGAGGGCAAATCCTAGACCTAACCCAGACCTAAGATGCGTTATTCTCTAAAATATTTATCAAGACCAGGTTTAATTGAATGTTTCAGTGAGGTACCACATTACTACGTGAACCAAACCAGAGAAAACCCAGGATCAATTCAACAAGTATGTGAAAAACGCGAAAGTATGAGCCTGATGAGGGCAAATCAAAGACCTAACCCAGACCTAAGATGCGTTATCCTCTAAAATATTTATCAAGACCAGGTTTAATTGATTGTTTCAGTGTGGTCCCACATTTCTACGTGATCCAAACCAGAAAAAACCCAGGATCAATTCAACAAGTATGTGAAAAACGCGAAAGTATGAGCCTGATGAGGGCAAATCAAAGACCTAACCCAGACCTAAGATGCGTTATTCTCTAAAATATTTATCCAGACCAGGTTTCATTGAATGTTTCAGTGTGGTACCACATTACTACGTGATCCAATCCAGAAATAGCCCAAGATCTAGCCATGAAGTATGAGAAATATGCGAAAGAATGAGCCTGATGAGGGCAAATCCCAGACCTATCCCAGATCTAACTTGCGTTATCCTCTAAAATATTGATCGAAACCAGGTTTAATCGACTGTTTCAGTGTGGTTCCACATTACTATGTGATCCAAACCAGAAAATAACTCAGGATCTGTTCAACGAGTATGTGAAGTGTGCGAAAGTATGAGTCTGATGAGGGCAAATCCCAGACCTATCCCAGACCTAACTTGTATTATCCTCTAAAATATTGATCGAAACCAGGTTTAGTGATCTGTTCCAGTGTGGTACCACATTACTACGTGTTCCAAACCAGAAAAAACCCAGGATCAGTTCAACAAGTATGTGAAAAACGCGAAGGTATGAGCCTGATGAGGGCGACTCCCAGACCTATCCCAGACCTAACTTGCGTTATCCTCTAAAATATTGATCGAAACAAGGTTTAATTGACTGTTTCAGCGTGGTACCACATTACTACGTGATACAATCCAGAAATAGCCCGGGATCTAGCCACGAAGTATGAGAAATATGCGAAAGTATGAGCCTGACGAGGGCAAATCCTAGACCTAACCCAGACCTAACATGCGTTATCCTCTAAAATATTTATCAAGACCAGGTTTAATTGATTGTTTCAGTGTGGTACCACATTACTACGTGACCCAATCCAGAAAAAACCCAGGATCCGTTCAACAAGTATGTGAAGAATGCGAATGTATGAGTCTGATGAGTGAAAATCCCAGGCCTGACCTAGACCTAACATGCGTTATCCTCAAAAATATTGATCGAAACCTGGTTTAATCGACTGTTTCAGTGTGGTACCACACTACTACGTGATGCAATCCAGAAAAAGCCCAGGATCTAGCCATCAAGTATGAGAAATATGCGAATGAATGAGCCTGATGAGGGCAAATCCTAGACCTATCCCAGACCTAACTTGCGTTATCCTCTAAAATATTGATCGAAACAAGGTTTAATTGACTGTTTCAGCGTGGTACCACATTACTACGTGATACAATCCAGAAATAGCCCGGGATCTAGCCACGAAGTATGAGAAATATGCGAAAGTATGAGCCTGACGAGGGCAAATCCTAGACCTAACCCAGACCTAACATGCGTTATCCTCTAAAATATTTATCAAGACCAGGTTTAATTGATTGTTTCAGTGTGGTACCACATTACTACGTGACCCAATCCAGAAAAAACCCAGGATCCGTTCAACAAGTATGTGAAGAATGCGAATGTATGAGTCTGATGAGTGAAAATCCCAGGCCTGACCTAGACCTAACATGCGTTATCCTCAAAAATATTGATCGAAACCTGGTTTAATCGACTGTTTCAGTGTGGTACCACACTACTACGTGATGCAATCCAGAAAAAGCCCAGGATCTAGCCATCGAGTATGAGAAATATGCGAATGAATGAGCCTGATGAGGGCAAATCCTAGATCTATCCCAGACCTAACTTGCGTTATCCTCTAAAATATTGATCGAAACAATGTTTAATTGACTGTTTCAGCGTGGTACCACATTACTACGTGATCCAAACCAGAAAATAAGCCAGGATCTGTTCAACGAGTATGTGAAGTGTGCGAAAGTGTGAGTCTGATGAGGGCAAATCCCAGACCTATCCCAGACCTAACTTGCGTTATCCTCTAAAATAATGATCGAAACCAGGTTTAATTGACTGTTTCAGTGTGGTACCACATAACTACGTGATCCAATCCAGAAATAGCTCAGGATCTAGCCATGAAGTATGAGAAATATGCGAAAGTATAAGCCTGATGAGGGCAAATCCTAGACCTAACCCAGACCTAACATGCGTTATCCTCTAAAATATTGATCGAAACCAGGTTTAATTGAATGTTTCAGTGTGGCACCACATTACTACGTGACCCAAACCAGAAAAAACCCAGGATCTGTTCAACAAGTATGTGAAAAACGCGAAAGTATGAGCATGATGAGGGCAAATCCTAGACCTAACCTAGACCTAACATGCGTTATCCTCTAAAATATTGATCGAAACCAGGCTTAATTGACTGTTTCAGTGTGGTACCACATTACTACGTGACCCAATCCAGAAATAGCCCGGGATCTAGCCATGAAGTATGAGAAATATGCGAAAGTATGAGCCTGACGAGGGCAAATCCTAGACCTAACCCAGACCTAACATGCGTTATCCTCTAAAATATTTATCAAGACCAGGTTTAATTGATTGTTTCAGTGTGGTCCCACATTTCTACGTGATCCAAACCAGAAAAAACCCAGGATCAATTCAACAAGTATGTGAAAAACGCGAAAGTATGAGCCTGATGAGGGCAAATCAAAGACCTAACCCAGACCTAAGATGCGTTATTCTCTAAAATATTTATCCAGACCAGGTTTCATTGAATGTTTCAGTGTGGTACCACATTACTACGTGATCCAATCCAGAAATAGCCCAAGATCTAGCCATGAAGTATGAGAAATATGCGAAAGAATGAGCCTGATGAGGGCAAATCCCAGACCTATCCCAGATCTAACTTGCGTTATCCTCTAAAATATTGAACGAAACCAGGTTTAATCGACTGTTTCAGTTTGGTACCACATTACTATGTGATCCAAACCAGAAAATAACTCAGGATCTGTTCAACGAGTATGTGAAGTGTGCGAAAGTATGAGTCTGATGAGGGCAAATCCCAGACCTATCCCAGACCTAACTTGTATTATCCTCTAAAATATTGATCGAAACCAGGTTTAGTGATCTGTTCCAGTGTGGTACCACATTACTACGTGTTCCAAACCAGAAAAAACCCAGGATCAGTTCAACAAGTATGTGAAAAACGCGAAGGTATGAGCCTGATGAGGGCGACTCCCAGACCTATCCCAGACCTAACTTGCGTTATCCTCTAAAATATTGATCGAAACAAGGTTTAATTGACTGTTTCAGCGTGGTACCACATTACTACGTGATACAATCCAGAAATAGCCCGGGATCTAGCCACGAAGTATGAGAAATATGCGAAAGTATGAGCCTGACGAGGGCAAATCCTAGACCTAACCCAGACCTAACATGCGTTATCCTCTAAAATATTTATCAAGACCAGGTTTAATTGATTGTTTCAGTGTGGTACCACATTACTACGTGACCCAATCCAGAAAAAACCCAGGATCCGTTCAACAAGTATGTGAAGAATGCGAATGTATGAGTCTGATGAGTGAAAATCCCAGGCCTGACCTAGACCTAACATGCGTTATCCTCAAAAATATTGATCGAAACCTGGTTTAATCGACTGTTTCAGTGTGGTACCACACTACTACGTGATGCAATCCAGAAAAAGCCCAGGATCTAGCCATCAAGTATGAGAAATATGCGAATGAATGAGCCTGATGAGGGCAAATCCTAGACCTATCCCAGACCTAACTTGCGTTATCCTCTAAAATATTGATCCAAACCAGGTTTAGTGGTCTGTTTCACTGTGGTACCACATTACTACGTGATCCAATCCAGAAATAGCCGAGGATCTAGCCATGAAGTATGAGAAATATGCGAAAGTATGAGCCTGACGAGGGCAAATCCTAGACCTAACCCAGACCAAGCATGCGTTATCCTCTAAAATATTTATCAAGACCAGGTTTAATTGACTGTTTCAGTGTTGTACCTCATTACTTCGTGATCCAAACCAGAAAAAACCCAGGATCTGTTCAACAAGTATGCGAAAAACGCGAAACTGTGAGCCTGATGAGGGTAAATCTTAGACCTAACACAGACCTAAGATGCGATATCCTCTAAAATATTTATCCAGACCAGGTTTCATTGAATGTTTCAGTGTGGTACCACATTACTACGTGATCCAATCCAGAAGTAGCCCAGGATCTAGCCATGAAGTATGAGAAATTTGCGAAAGAATGAGCCTCATGTGGGCAAATCCTAGACCTTTCCAAGACCTAACATGCGTTATCCTCTAAAATATTGATCCAAACCAGGTTTAGTGGACTGTTTCAGTGTGGTACCACTTTACTACGTGATCCAAAGCAGAAAAAACCCTCGATCAGGTCAACATGTATGTTAGAACTGCGAAAGTATGACCCTGATGAGGGTAAATCCCAGGCCTAACCGAGACCTAGCATGCGTTGCCCTCTAAAATATTGATGGAAACCAGGTTTAATTGACTGTTTCAGTGTTGTACTTCATTACAACGTGATGCAATCCAGAAAAAGCCCAGGATCTAGCCATCAAGTATGAGAAATATGCGAAAGAATGAGCCTGATGAGAGCAAATCCCAGACCTAACCCAGGCCTAACATGAATTATTCTCTAAAATATTGATCGAAACCAGGTTTAATTGACTGTTTCAGCGTGGTACCACATTACTACGTGATACAATCCAGAAACAGTCCAGGATCTAGCCATGAAGTATGAGAAATATGCGAAAGAATGAGCCTGATGAGGGCAAATCCCAGACCTATCCAGACCTAACATGCGTTATCCCCTAAAATATTGATCGACACCAGGTTTAATCGACTGTTTCAGTGTGGTACCACATTACTATGTGATCCAAACCAGAAAATAAGCCAGGATCTGTTCAACGAGTATGTGAAGTGTGCGAAAGTGTGAGTCTGATGAGGGCAAATCCCAGACCTATCCCAGACCTAACTTGCGTTATCCTCTAAAATAATGATCGAAACCAGGTTTAATTGAATGTTTCAGTGTGGCACCACATTACTACGTGACCCAAACCAGAAAAAACCCAGGATCTGTTCAACAAGTATGTGAAAAACGCGAAAGTATGAGCATGATGAGGGCAAATCCTAGACCTAACCTAGACCTAACATGCGTTATCCTCTAAAATATTGATCGAAACCAGGCTTAATTGAATGTTTCAGTGTGGCACCACATTACTACGTGACCCAAACCAGAAAAAACCCAGGATCTGTTCAACAAGTATGTGAAAAACGCGAAAGTATGAGCATGATGAGGGCAAATCCTAGACCTAACCTAGACCTAACATGCGTTATCCTCTAAAATATTGATCGAAACCAGGCTTAATTGACTGTTTCAGAGTGGTACCACATTACTACGTGACCCAATCCAGAAATAGCCCGGGATCTAGCCATGAAGTATGAGAAAAATGCGAAAGTATGAGCCTGACGAGGGCAAATCCTAGACCTAACCCAGACCTAACATGCGTTATCCTCTAAAATATTTATCAAGACCAGGTTTAATTGATTGTTTCAGTGTGGTCCCACATTTCTACGTGATCCAAACCAGAAAAAACCCAGGATCCGTTCAACAAGTATGTGAAGAATGCGAAAGTATGAGTCTGATGAGTGAAAATCCCAGGCCAAACCTAGACCTAAGATGCGTTATTCTCTAAAATATTTATCCAGACCAGGTTTCATTGAATGTTTCAGTGTGGTACCACATTACTACGTGATCCAATCCAGAAATAGCCCAGGATCTAGCCATGAAGTATGAGAAATATGCGAAAGAAAGAGCCTGATGAGGGCAAATCCCAGACCTATCCCAGATCTAACTTGCGTTATCCTCTAAAATATTGATCGAAACCAGGTTTAATCGACTGTTTCAGTGTGGTACCACATTACTATGTGATCCAAACCAGAAAATAACTCAGGATCTGTTCAACGAGTATGTGAAGTGTACGAAAGTATGAGTCTGATGAGGGCAAATCCCAGACCTATCCCAGACCTAACTTGTATTATCCTCTAAAATATTGATCGAAACCAGGTTTAGTGGGCTGTTCCAGTGTGGTACCACATTACTACGTGTTCCAAACCAGAAAAAACCCAGGATCAGTTCAACAAGTATGTGAAAAACGCGAAGGTATGAGCCTGATGAGGGCGACTCCCAGACCTATCCCAGACCTAACTTGCGTTATCCTCTAAAATATTGATCGAAACAAGGTTTAATTGACTGTTTCAGCGTGGTACCACATTACTACGTGATCCAAACCAGAAAAAACCCAGGATCAGTTCAACAAGTATGTGAAAAACGCGAAAGTATGAGCCTGATGAGGGCGAATCCCAGACCTACCCCAGACCTTACTTGCGTTATCCTCTAAAATATTGATCGAAACAAGGTTTAGTTGACTGTTTCAGTGTGGTACCACACTACTACGTGATGCAATCCAGAAAAAGCCCAGGATCTAGCCATCAAGTATGACAAATATGCGAAAGAATGAGCCTGATGAGGGCAAATCCTAGACCTATCCCAGACCTAACATGCGTTATCTTCTAAAATATTGTGCGAAACCAGGTTTAATGGACTGTTTCAATGTGGTACCTCACTACTTCGTGATCCAAACCAGAAAAAATCCAGGATCTGTCCAACAAGTATGCGTAAAACGCGAAACTGTGAGCCTGATGAGGGCAAATCTTAGACCTAACCCAGACCTAAGATGCGTTATCCTCTAAAATATTTATCCAGACCAGGTTTCAATGAATGTTTCAGTGTGGTACCACATTACTACGTGATCCAATCCAGAAATAGCCCAGGACCTAGCCATGAAGTATGAGAAATATGGGAAAGAATGAGCCTGATGAGGGCAAATCCCAGACCTATCCCAGACATAACTTGCGTTATCCCCTAAAATATTGATCGACACCAGGTTTGATCGACTGTTTCAGTGTGGTACCACATTACTATGTGATCCAAACCAGAAAATAAGCCAGGATCTGTTCAACGAGTATGTGAAGTGTGCGAAAGTGTGAGTCTGATGAGGGCAAATCCCAGACCTATCCCAGACCTAACTTGCGTTATCCTCTAAAATAATGATCGAAACCAGGTTTAATTGACTGTTTCAGTGTGGTACCACATAACTACGTGATCCAATCCAGAAATAGCTCAGGATCTAGCCATGAAGTATGAGAAATATGCGAAAGTATAAGCCTGATGAGGGCAAATCCTAGACCTAACCCAGACCTAACATGCGTTATCCTCTAAAATATTGATCGAAACCAGGTTTAATTGAATGTTTCAGTGTGGCACCACATTACTACGTGACCCAAACCAGAAAAAACCCAGGATCTGTTCAACAAGTATGTGAAAAACGCGAAAGTATGAGCATGATGAGGGCAAATCCTAGACCTAACCTAGACCTAACATGCGTTATCCTCTAAAATATTGATCGAAACCAGGCTTAATTGACTGTTTCAGTGTGGTACCACATTACTACGTGACCCAATCCAGAAATAGCCCGGGATCTAGCCATGAAGTATGAGAAATATGCGAAAGTATGAGCCTGACGAGGGCAAATCCTAGACCTAACCCAGACCTAACATGCGTTATCCTCTAAAATATTTATCAAGACCAGGTTTAATTGATTGTTTCAGTGTGGTCCCACATTTCTACGTGATCCAAACCAGAAAAAACCCAGGATCAATTCAACAAGTATGTGAAAAACGCGAAAGTATGAGCCTGATGAGGGCAAATCAAAGACCTAACCCAGACCTAAGATGCGTTATTCTCTAAAATATTTATCCAGACCAGGTTTCATTGAATGTTTCAGTGTGGTACCACATTACTACGTGATCCAATCCAGAAATAGCCCAGAATCTAGCCATGAAGTATGAGAAATATGCGAAAGAATGAGCCTGATGAGGGCAAATCCCAGACCTATCCCAGATCTAACTTGCGTTATCCTCTAAAATATTGATCGAAACCAGGTTTAATCGACTGTTTCAGTGTGGTACCACATTACTATGTGATCCAAACCAGAAAATAACTCAGGATCTGTTCAACGAGTATGTGAAGTGTGCGAAAGTATGAGTCTGATGAGGGCAAATCCCAGACCTATCCCAGACCTAACTTGTATTATCCTCTAAAATATTGATCGAAACCAGGTTTAGTGGGCTGTTCCAGTGTGGTACCACATTACTACGTGTTCCAAACCAGAAAAAACCCAGGATCAGTTCAACAAGTATGTGAAAAACGCGAAGGTATGAGCCTGATGAGGGCGACTCCCAGACCTATCCCAGACCTAACTTGCGTTATCCTCTAAAATATTGATCGAAACAAGGTTTAATTGACTGTTTCAGCGTGGTACCACATTACTACGTGATACAATCCAGAAATAGCCCGGGATCTAGCCACGAAGTATGAGAAATATGCGAAAGTATGAGCCTGACGAGGGCAAATCCTAGACCTAACCCAGACCTAACATGCGTTATCCTCTAAAATATTTATCAAGACCAGGTTTAATTGATTGTTTCAGTGTGGTACCACATTACTACGTGACCCAATCCAGAAAAAACCCAGGATCCGTTCAACAAGTATGTGAAGAATGCGAATGTATGAGTCTGATGAGTGAAAATCCCAGGCCTGACCTAGACCTAACATGCGTTATCCTCAAAAATATTGATCGAAACCTGGTTTAATCGACTGTTTCAGTGTGGTACCACACTACTACGTGATGCAATCCAGAAAAAGCCCAGGATCTAGCCATCAAGTATGAGAAATATGCGAATGAATGAGCCTGATGAGGGCAAATCCTAGACCTATCCCAGACCTAACTTGCGTTATCCTCTAAAATATTGATCGAAACAATGTTTAATTGACTGTTTCAGCGTGGTACCACATTACTACGTGATACAATCCAGAAACAGCCCAGGATCTAGCCATGAAGTATGAGAAATATGCGAATGAATGAGCCTGATGAGGGCAAATGCCAGACCTATCCCAGACCTAACTTGCGTTATCCTCTAAAATATTGATCGAAACCAGGTTTAATCGACTGTTTCAGTGTTGTACTTCATTACTGCGTGACGCAATCCAGAAAAAACCCAGGATCTGTTCAACACTTATGTGAAGAACGCGAAAGTATGAGCCTGATGAGGGCGAATCCCAGAGCTATCCCAGACCTAACTTATATTATCCTCTAAAATATTGATCGAAACCAGGTTTAGTGGGCTGTTCCAGTGTGGTACCACATTACTACGTGATCCAAACCAGAAAAAACCCAGGATCAGTTCAACAAGTATGTGAAAAACGCGAAAGTATGAGCCTGATGAGGGCGAATCCCAGACCTATCCCAGACCTAACTTGCGTTATCCTCTAAAATATTGATCGAAACAAGGTTTAGTTGACTGTTTCAGCGTGGTACCACATTACTACGTGATACAATCCAGAAACAGCCCAGGATCTAGCCATGAAGTATGATAAATATGCGAAAGTATGAGCCTGATGAGGGCAAATCCTAGACCTAACCCAGACCTAAGATGCGTTATTCTCTAAAATATTTATCAAGACCAGGTTTAATTGAATGTTTCAGTGTGGTACCACATTACTACGTGAACCAAACCAGAGAAAACCCAGGATCCGTTCAACAAGTATGTGAAGAATGCGAATGTATGAGTCTGATGAGTGAAAATCCCAGGGCTAACCTAGACCTAACATGCGTTATACTCCAAAATAATGATCCAAACCAGGTTTAATGGACTGTTTCAGTGTGGTACCACACTACTACGTGATGCAATCCAGAAAAAGCCCAGGATCTAGCCATCAAGTATGAGAAATATGCGAATGAATGAGCCTGATGAGGGCAAATCCTAGACCTAACCCAGACCTAACATGCGTTATCCTCTAAAATATTTATCAAGACCAGGTTTAATTGATTGTTTCAGTGTGGTACCACATTACTACGTGACCCAATCCAGAAAAAACCCAGGATCCGTTCAACAAGTATGTGAAGAATGCGAATGTATGAGTCTGATGAGTGAAAATCCCAGGCCTGACCTAGACCTAACATGCGTTATCCTCAAAAATATTGATCGAAACCTGGTTTAATCGACTGTTTCAGTGTGGTACCACACTACTACGTGATGCAATCCAGAAAAAGCCCAGGATCTAGCCATCAAGTATGAGAAATATGCGAATGAATGAGCCTGATGAGGGCAAATCCTAGACCTATCCCAGACCTAACTTGCGTTATCCTCTAAAATATTGATCGAAACAATGTTTAATTGACTGTTTCAGCGTGGTACCACATTACTACGTGATACAATCCAGAAACAGCCCAGGATCTAGCCATGAAGTATGAGAAATATGCGAATGAATGAGCCTGATGAGGGCAAATGCCAGACCTATCCCAGACCTAACTTGCGTTATCCTCTAAAATATTGATCGAAACCAGGTTTAATCGACTGTTTCAGTGTTGTACTTCATTACTGCGTGACGCAATCCAGAACAAACCCAGGATCTGTTCAACACTTATGTGAAGAACGCGAAAGTATGAGCCTGATGAGGGCGAATCCCAGAGCTATCCCAGACCTAACTTATATTATCCTCTAAAATATTGATCGAAACCAGGTTTAGTGGGCTGTTCCAGTGTGGTACCACATTACTACGTGATCCAAACCAGAAAAAACCCAGGATCAGTTCAACAAGTATGTGAAAAACGCGAAAGTATGAGCCTGATGAGGGCGAATCCCAGACCTATCCCAGACCTAACTTGCGTTATCCTCTAAAATATTGATCGAAACAAGGTTTAGTTGACTGTTTCAGCGTGGTACCACATTACTACGTGATACAATCCAGAAACAGCCCAGGATCTAGCCATGAAGTATGATAAATATGCGAAAGTATGAGCCTGATGAGGGCAAATCCTAGACCTAACCCAGACCTAAGATGCGTTATTCTCTAAAATATTTATCAAGACCAGGTTTAATTGAATGTTTCAGTGTGGTACCACATTACTACGTGAACCAAACCAGAGAAAACCCAGGATCCGTTCAACAAGTATGTGAAGAATGCGAATGTATGAGTCTGATGAGTGAAAATCCCAGGGCTAACCTAGACCTAACATGCGTTATACTCCAAAATAATGATCCAAACCAGGTTTAATGGACTGTTTCAGTGTGGTACCACTTTACTACGTGATCCAAAGCAGAAAAACCCTCGATCAGGTCAACATGTCTGTTAAAACTGCGAAAGTATGACCCTGATGAGGGCAAATCCCAGGCGTAACCCAGACCTGACATGCGTTGTCCTCCAAAATATTGATGGAAACCAGGTTTAATTGACTGTTTCAGTGTTGTACTTCATTACTACGTGATGCAATCCAGAAAAAACCCAGGATCAGTTCAACACGTATGTGAAGAACGCGAAAGTATGAGCCTGATGAGGGCGAATCCCAGACCTATCCCAGACCTAACTTGCGCTATCCTCTAAAATATTGATCGAAACCAGGTTTAATTGACTGTTTCAGTGTGGTACCACATTACTACGTGATCCAATCCAGAAATAGCCCAGGATCTGTTCAACAAGTATGTGAAAAACGCGAAAGTATGAGCCTGATGAGGGCAAATCCCATACCTATGCCAGACATAACTTGCGTTATCCTCTAAAATATTGATCGAAACCAGGTTTAATTGACTGTTTCAGTGTGGTACCACATTACTACGTGATCCAATCCAGAAATAGCCGAGGATCTAGCCATGAAGTATGAGAAATATGCGAAAGTATGAGCCTGACGAGGGCAAATCCTAGACCTAACCCAGACCAAACATGCGTTATCCTCTAAAATATTTATCAAGACCAGGTTTAATTGATTGTTTCAGTGTGGTCCCACATTACTACGTGATCCAAACCAGAAAAAACCCAGGATCCGTTCAATAAGTATGTGAAGAATGCGAAAGTATGAGCCTGATGAGGGCAAATCCCAGACCTATCCCAGACCTAACATGCGTTATCCTCTAAAATATTTATCAAGACCAGGTTTAATTGATTGTTTCAGTGTGGTCCCACATTACTACGTGATACAAACCAGAAAAAACCCTGGATCCGTTCAACAAGTATGTGAAGAATGCGAAAGTATGAGTCTGATGAGGGCAAATCCCAGGCCTAACCCAGACCTAACTTGCGTTGTCCTCTAAGATATGGATGGAAACCAGGTTTTATTGACTGTTTCTGTGTTGTACTTCATTACTACGTGATGCAATCCAGAAAAAGCCCAGGATCAAGCCATCAAGTATGAGAAATATGCGAAAGTATGAGTCTGATGAGGGCAAATCCCAGACCTATCCCAGACCTAACTTGTATTATCCTCTAAAATATTGATCGAAACCAGGTTTAGTGGGCTGTTCCAGTGTGGTACCACATTACTACGTGTTCCAAACCAGAAAAAACCCAGGATCAGTTCAACAAGTATGTGAAAAACGCGAAGGTATGAGCCTGATGAGGGCGACTCCCAGACCTATCCCAGACCTAACTTGCGTTATCCTCTAAAATATTGATCGAAACAAGGTTTAATTGACTGTTTCAGCGTGGTACCACATTACTACGTGATACAATCCAGAAACAGCCCAGGATCTAGCCATGAAGTATGATAAATATGCGAAAGTATGAGCCTGATGAGGGCAAATCCTAGACCTAACCCAGACCTAAGATGCGTTATTCTCTAAAATATTTATCAAGACCAGGTTTAATTGAATGTTTCAGTGTGGTACCACATTACTACGTGAACCAAACCAGAGAAAACCCAGGATCCGTTCAACAAGTATGTGAAGAATGCGAATGTATGAGTCTGATGAGTGAAAATCCCAGGGCTAACCTAGACCTAACATGCGTTATACTCCAAAATAATGATCCAAACCAGGTTTAATGGACTGTTTCAGTGTGGTACCACTTTACTACGTGATCCAAAGCAGAAAAACCCTCGATCAGGTCAACATGTCTGTTAAAACTGCGAAAGTATGACCCTGATGAGGGCAAATCCCAGGCGTAACCCAGACCTGACATGCGTTGTCCTCCAAAATATTGATGGAAACCAGGTTTAATTGACTGTTTCAGTGTTGTACTTCATTACTACGTGATGCAATCCAGAAAAAACCCAGGATCAGTTCAACACGTATGTGAAGAACGCGAAAGTATGAGCCTGATGAGGGCGAATCCCAGACCTATCCCAGACCTAACTTGCGCTATCCTCTAAAATATTGATCGAAACCAGGTTTAATTGACTGTTTCAGTGTGGTACCACATTACTACGTGATCCAATCCAGAAATAGCCCAGGATCTGTTCAACAAGTATGTGAAAAACGCGAAAGTATGAGCCTGATGAGGGCAAATCCCATACCTATGCCAGACATAACTTGCGTTATCCTCTAAAATATTGATCGAAACCAGGTTTAATTGACTGTTTCAGTGTGGTACCACATTACTACGTGATCCAATCCAGAAATAGCCGAGGATCTAGCCATGAAGTATGAGAAATATGCGAAAGTATGAGCCTGACGAGGGCAAATCCTAGACCTAACCCAGACCAAACATGCGTTATCCTCTAAAATATTTATCAAGACCAGGTTTAATTGATTGTTTCAGTGTGGTCCCACATTACTACGTGATCCAAACCAGAAAAAACCCAGGATCCGTTCAATAAGTATGTGAAGAATGCGAAAGTATGAGCCTGATGAGGGCAAATCCCAGACCTATCCCAGACCTAACATGCGTTATCCTCTAAAATATTTATCAAGACCAGGTTTAATTGATTGTTTCAGTGTGGTCCCACATTACTACGTGATACAAACCAGAAAAAACCCTGGATCCGTTCAACAAGTATGTGAAGAATGCGAAAGTATGAGTCTGATGAGGGCAAATCCCAGGCCTAACCCAGACCTAACTTGCGTTGTCCTCTAAGATATGGATGGAAACCAGGTTTTATTGACTGTTTCTGTGTTGTACTTCATTACTACGTGATGCAATCCAGAAAAAGCCCAGGATCAAGCCATCAAGTATGAGAAATATGCGAAAGTATGAGTCTGATGAGGGCAAATCCCAGACCTATCCCAGACCTAACTTGTATTATCCTCTAAAATATTGATCGAAACCAGGTTTAGTGGGCTGTTCCAGTGTGGTACCACATTACTACGTGTTCCAAACCAGAAAAAACCCAGGATCAGTTCAACAAGTATGTGAAAAACGCGAAGGTATGAGCCTGATGAGGGCGACTCCCAGACCTATCCCAGACCTAACTTGCGTTATCCTCTAAAATATTGATCGAAACAAGGTTTAATTGACTGTTTCAGCGTGGTACCACATTACTACGTGATACAATCCAGAAACAGCCCAGGATCTAGCCATGAAGTATGATAAATATGCGAAAGTATGAGCCTGATGAGGGCAAATCCTAGACCTAACCCAGACCTAAGATGCGTTATTCTCTAAAATATTTATCAAGACCAGGTTTAATTGAATGTTTCAGTGAGGTACCACATTACTACGTGAACCAAACCAGAGAAAACCCAGGATCAATTCAACAAGTATGTGAAAAACGCGAAAGTATGAGCCTGATGAGGGCAAATCAAAGACCTAACCCAGACCTAAGATGCGTTATCCTCTAAAATATTTATCAAGACCAGGTTTAATTGATTGTTTCAGTGTGGTCCCACATTTCTACGTGATCCAAACCAGAAAAAACCCAGGATCAATTCAACAAGTATGTGAAAAACGCGAAAGTATGAGCCTGATGAGGGCAAATCAAAGACCTAACCCAGACCTAAGATGCGTTATTCTCTAAAATATTTATCCAGACCAGGTTTCATTGAATGTTTCAGTGTGGTACCACATTACTACGTGATCCAATCCAGAAATAGCCCAAGATCTAGCCATGAAGTATGAGAAATATGCGAAAGAATGAGCCTGATGAGGGCAAATCCCAGACCTATCCCAGATCTAACTTGCGTTATCCTCTAAAATATTGATCGAAACCAGGTTTAATCGACTGTTTCAGTGTGGTACCACATTACTATGTGATCCAAACCAGAAAATAACTCAGGATCTGTTCAACGAGTATGTGAAGTGTGCGAAAGTATGAGTCTGATGAGGGCAAATCCCAGACCTATCCCAGACCTAACTTGTATTATCCTCTAAAATATTGATCGAAACCAGGTTTAGTGATCTGTTCCAGTGTGGTACCACATTACTACGTGTTCCAAACCAGAAAAAACCCAGGATCAGTTCAACAAGTATGTGAAAAACGCGAAGGTATGAGCCTGATGAGGGCGACTCCCAGACCTATCCCAGACCTAACTTGCGTTATCCTCTAAAATATTGATCGAAACAAGGTTTAATTGACTGTTTCAGCGTGGTACCACATTACTACGTGATACAATCCAGAAATAGCCCGGGATCTAGCCACGAAGTATGAGAAATATGCGAAAGTATGAGCCTGACGAGGGCAAATCCTAGACCTAACCCAGACCTAACATGCGTTATCCTCTAAAATATTTATCAAGACCAGGTTTAATTGATTGTTTCAGTGTGGTACCACATTACTACGTGACCCAATCCAGAAAAAACCCAGGATCCGTTCAACAAGTATGTGAAGAATGCGAATGTATGAGTCTGATGAGTGAAAATCCCAGGCCTGACCTAGACCTAACATGCGTTATCCTCAAAAATATTGATCGAAACCTGGTTTAATCGACTGTTTCAGTGTGGTACCACACTACTACGTGATGCAATCCAGAAAAAGCCCAGGATCTAGCCATCAAGTATGAGAAATATGCGAATGAATGAGCCTGATGAGGGCAAATCCTAGACCTATCCCAGACCTAACTTGCGTTATCCTCTAAAATATTGATCGAAACAAGGTTTAATTGACTGTTTCAGCGTGGTACCACATTACTACGTGATACAATCCAGAAATAGCCCGGGATCTAGCCACGAAGTATGAGAAATATGCGAAAGTATGAGCCTGACGAGGGCAAATCCTAGACCTAACCCAGACCTAACATGCGTTATCCTCTAAAATATTTATCAAGACCAGGTTTAATTAATTGTTTCAGTGTGGTACCACATTACTACGTGACCCAATCCAGAAAAAACCCAGGATCCGTTCAACAAGTATGTGAAGAATGCGAATGTATGAGTCTGATGAGTGAAAATCCCAGGCCTGACCTAGACCTAACATGCGTTATCCTCAAAAATATTGATCGAAACCTGGTTTAATCGACTGTTTCAGTGTGGTACCACACTACTACGTGATGCAATCCAGAAAAAGCCCAGGATCTAGCCATCGAGTATGAGAAATATGCGAATGAATGAGCCTGATGAGGGCAAATCCTAGATCTATCCCAGACCTAACTTGCGTTATCCTCTAAAATATTGATCGAAACAATGTTTAATTGACTGTTTCAGCGTGGTACCACATTACTACGTGATCCAAACCAGAAAATAAGCCAGGATCTGTTCAACGAGTATGTGAAGTGTGCGAAAGTGTGAGTCTGATGAGGGCAAATCCCAGACCTATCCCAGACCTAACTTGCGTTATCCTCTAAAATAATGATCGAAACCAGGTTTAATTGACTGTTTCAGTGTGGTACCACATAACTACGTGATCCAATCCAGAAATAGCTCAGGATCTAGCCATGAAGTATGAGAAATATGCGAAAGTATAAGCCTGATGAGGGCAAATCCTAGACCTAACCCAGACCTAACATGCGTTATCCTCTAAAATATTGATCGAAACCAGGTTTAATTGAATGTTTCAGTGTGGCACCACATTACTACGTGACCCAAACCAGAAAAAACCCAGGATCTGTTCAACAAGTATGTGAAAAACGCGAAAGTATGAGCATGATGAGGGCAAATCCTAGACCTAACCTAGACCTAACATGCGTTATCCTCTAAAATATTGATCGAAACCAGGCTTAATTGACTGTTTCAGTGTGGTACCACATTACTACGTGACCCAATCCAGAAATAGCCCGGGATCTAGCCATGAAGTATGAGAAATATGCGAAAGTATGAGCCTGACGAGGGCAAATCCTAGACCTAACCCAGACCTAACATGCGTTATCCTCTAAAATATTTATCAAGACCAGGTTTAATTGATTGTTTCAGTGTGGTCCCACATTTCTACGTGATCCAAACCAGAAAAAACCCAGGATCAATTCAACAAGTATGTGAAAAACGCGAAAGTATGAGCCTGATGAGGGCAAATCAAAGACCTAACCCAGACCTAAGATGCGTTATTCTCTAAAATATTTATCCAGACCAGGTTTCATTGAATGTTTCAGTGTGGTACCACATTACTACGTGATCCAATCCAGAAATAGCCCAAGATCTAGCCATGAAGTATGAGAAATATGCGAAAGAATGAGCCTGATGAGGGCAAATCCCAGACCTATCCCAGATCTAACTTGCGTTATCCTCTAAAATATTGAACGAAACCAGGTTTAATCGACTGTTTCAGTTTGGTACCACATTACTATGTGATCCAAACCAGAAAATAACTCAGGATCTGTTCAACGAGTATGTGAAGTGTGCGAAAGTATGAGTCTGATGAGGGCAAATCCCAGACCTATCCCAGACCTAACTTGTATTATCCTCTAAAATATTGATCGAAACCAGGTTTAGTGATCTGTTCCAGTGTGGTACCACATTACTACGTGTTCCAAACCAGAAAAAACCCAGGATCAGTTCAACAAGTATGTGAAAAACGCGAAGGTATGAGCCTGATGAGGGCGACTCCCAGACCTATCCCAGACCTAACTTGCGTTATCCTCTAAAATATTGATCGAAACAAGGTTTAATTGACTGTTTCAGCGTGGTACCACATTACTACGTGATACAATCCAGAAATAGCCCGGGATCTAGCCACGAAGTATGAGAAATATGCGAAAGTATGAGCCTGACGAGGGCAAATCCTAGACCTAACCCAGACCTAACATGCGTTATCCTCTAAAATATTTATCAAGACCAGGTTTAATTGATTGTTTCAGTGTGGTACCACATTACTACGTGACCCAATCCAGAAAAAACCCAGGATCCGTTCAACAAGTATGTGAAGAATGCGAATGTATGAGTCTGATGAGTGAAAATCCCAGGCCTGACCTAGACCTAACATGCGTTATCCTCAAAAATATTGATCGAAACCTGGTTTAATCGACTGTTTCAGTGTGGTACCACACTACTACGTGATGCAATCCAGAAAAATCCCAGGATCTAGCCATCAAGTATGAGAAATATGCGAATGAATGAGCCTGATGAGGGCAAATCCTAGACCTATCCCAGACCTAACTTGCGTTATCCTCTAAAATATTGATCGAAACAATGTTTAATTGACTGTTTCAGCGTGGTACCACATTACTACGTGATACAATCCAGAAACAGCCCAGGATCTAGCCATGAAGTATGAGAAATATGCGAATGAATGAGCCTGATGAGGGCAAATGCCAGACCTATCCCAGACCTAACTTGCGTTATCCTCTAAAATATTGATCGAAACCAGGTTTAATCGACTGTTTCAGTGTTGTACTTCATTACTGCGTGACGCAATCCAGAAAAAACCCAGGATCTGTTCAACACTTATGTGAAGAACGCGAAAGTATGAGCCTGATGAGGGCGAATCCCAGAGCTATCCCAGACCTAACTTATATTATCCTCTAAAATATTGATCGAAACCAGGTTTAGTGGGCTGTTCCAGTGTGGTACCACATTACTACGTGATCCAAACCAGAAAAAACCCAGGATCAGTTCAACAAGTATGTGAAAAACGCGAAAGTATGAGCCTGATGAGGGCGAATCCCAGACCTATCCCAGACCTAACTTGCGTTATCCTCTAAAATATTGATCGAAACAAGGTTTAGTTGACTGTTTCAGCGTGGTACCACATTACTACGTGATACAATCCAGAAACAGCCCAGGATCTAGCCATGAAGTATGATAAATGTGCGAAAGTATGAGCCTGATGAGGGCAAATCCTAGACCTAACCCAGACCTAAGATGCGTTATTCTCTAAAATATTTATCAAGACCAGGTTTAATTGAATGTTTCAGTGTGGTACCACATTACTACGTGAACCAAACCAGAGAAAACCCAGGATCCGTTCAACAAGTATGTGAAGAATGCGAATGTATGAGTCTGATGAGTGAAAATCCCAGGGCTAACCTAGACCTAACATGCGTTATACTCCAAAATAATGATCCAAACCAGGTTTAATGGACTGTTTCAGTGTGGTACCACTTTACTACGTGATCCAAAGCAGAAAAACCCTCGATCAGGTCAACATGTCTGTTAAAACTGCGAAAGTATGACCCTGATGAGGGCAAATCCCAGGCGTAACCCAGACCTGACATGCGTTGTCCTCCAAAATATTGATGGAAACCAGGTTTAATTGACTGTTTCAGTGTTGTACTTCATTACTACGTGATGCAATCCAGAAAAAACCCAGGATCAGTTCAACACGTATGTGAAGAACGCGAAAGTATGAGCCTGATGAGGGCGAATCCCAGACCTATCCCAGACCTAACTTGCGCTATCCTCTAAAATATTGATCGAAACCAGGTTTAATTGACTGTTTCAGTGTGGTACCACATTACTACGTGATCCAATCCAGAAATAGCCCAGGATCTGTTCAACAAGTATGTGAAAAACGCGAAAGTATGAGCCTGATGAGGGCAAATCCCATACCTATGCCAGACATAACTTGCGTTATCCTCTAAAATATTGATCGAAACCAGGTTTAATTGACTGTTTCAGTGTGGTACCACATTACTACGTGATCCAATCCAGAAATAGCCGAGGATCTAGCCATGAAGTATGAGAAATATGCGAAAGTATGAGCCTGACGAGGGCAAATCCTAGACCTAACCCAGACCAAACATGCGTTATCCTCTAAAATATTTATCAAGACCAGGTTTAATTGATTGTTTCAGTGTGGTCCCACATTACTACGTGATCCAAACCAGAAAAAACCCAGGATCCGTTCAACAAGTATGTGAAGAATGCGAAAGTATGAGCCTGATGAGGGCAAATCCCAGACCTATCCCAGACCTAACATGCGTTATCCTCTAAAATATTTATCAAGACCAGGTTTAATTGATTGTTTCAGTGTGGTCCCACATTACTACGTGATACAAACCAGAAAAAACCCTGGATCCGTTCAACAAGTATGTGAAGAATGCGAAAGTATGAGTCTGATGAGGGCAAATCCCAGGCCTAACCCAGACCTAACTTGCGTTGTCCTCTAAGATATGGATGGAAACTAGGTTTTATTGACTGTTTCTGTGTTGTACTTCATTACTACGTGATGCAATCCAGAAAAAGCCCAGGATCAAGCCATCAAGTATGAGAAATATGCGAAAGAATGAGCCTGATGAGGGCAAATCCTAGACCTAACCCAGACCTAACATGCGTTATCCTCTAAAATATTTATCAAGACCTGGTGTAATTGATTGTTTCAGTGTGGTCCCACATTACTACGTGATACAAACCAGAAAAAACCCTGGATCCGTTCAACAAGTATGTGAAGAATGCGAAAGTATGAGTGTGATGAGTGAAAATCTCAGGGCCAACCTAGACCTAACATGCGTTATCCTCCAAAATATTTATCAAGACCTGGTTTAATTGATTGTTTCACTGTGGTACCACTTTACTACGTGATCCAAAGCAGAAAAAACCCTCGATCAGGTCAACATGTATGTTAGAACTGCGAAAGTATGACCCTGATGAGGGCAAATCCCAGGCCTAACCGAGACCTAGCATGCGTTGCCCTCTAAAATATTGATGGAAACCAGGTTTAATTGACTGTTTCAGTGTTGTACCTCATTACTTCGTGATCCAAACCAGAAAAAACCCAGGATCTGTTCAACAAGTATGCGAAAAACGCGAAAATGTGAGCCTGATGAGGGCAAATCTTAGACCTAACCCAGACCTAAGATGCGTTATCCTCTAAAATATAGATCGAAACCAGGTTTAATTGAATGTTTCAGTGTGGTACCACATTACTACGTGATCCAATCCAGAAAAACCCCGGATCTAGCCATCAAGTATGAGAAATATGCGAAAGAATGAGCCCGATGAGGGCAAATCCTCGACCTAACCCAGACCTAACATGCGTTATCCTCTAAAATATTGATTGCAACCAGGTTTAATGGGCTGTTTCTGTGTGGTACCACACTACTACGAGATCCAAACCAGAAAAAACCCAGGATCTGTTCAACAAGTATGTGAAAAACGCGATAGTATGAGCCTGATGAGGGCAAATCGCAGACCTATCCCAGACCTAACATGCGTTATCCTCTAAAATATTTATCAAGACCAGGTTTAATTGATTGTTTCAGTGTGGTCCCACATTACTACGTGATACAAACCAGAAAAAACCCTGGATCCGTTCAACAAGTATGTGAAGAATGCGAAAGTATGAGTCTGATGAGGGCAAATCCCAGGCCTAACCCAGACCTAACTTGCGTTGTCCTCTAAGATATTGATGGAAACCAGGTTTTATTGACTGTTTCTGTGTTGTACTTCATTACTACGTGATGCAATCCAGAAAAAGCCCAGGATCAAGCCATCAAGTATGAGAAATATGCGAAAGAATGAGCCTGATGAGGGCAAATCCTAGACCTAACCCAGACCTAACATGCGTTATCCTCTAAAATATTTATCAAAACCTGGTATAATTGATTGTTTCAGTGTGGTCCCACATTACTACGTGAACCAAACCAGAAAAAACCCTGGATCTTGTCAACAAGTATGTTAAGAATGCGAAAGTATGAGTGTGATGAATGAAAATGCCAGGCCTAACCTAGACCTAACATGCGTTATCCTCAAAAATATTGATCGAAACCTGGTTTAATCGACTGTTTCAGTGTGGCACCACACTACTACGTGATGCAATCCAGAAAAAGCCCAGGATCTAGCCATCAAGTATGAGAAATATACGAAAGAATGAGCCTGATGAGGGCACATCCTAGACCTATCCCAGACCTAATTTGCGTTATCCTCTAAAATATTGATCGACACCAGGTTTAATTGACTGTTTTAGTGTGGTACCACATTACTACGTGATGCAATCCAGAAAAAGCCCAGGATCTAGCCATCAGGTATGAGAAATATGCGAAAGAATGAGCCTGATGAGAGCAAATCCCAGACCTAACCCAGGCCTAACATGAATTATTCTCTAAAATATTGATCGAAACCAGGTTTGATTGACTGTTTCAGTGTGGTACCACATTACTACGTGATCCAATCCAGAAATAGCCCAGGATCCAGCCATGAAGTATGAGAAATATGCGAAAGTATGAGCCTGATGAGGGCTAATCCTAGACCTAACCTAGACCTAACATGCGTTATCCTCTAAAATATTTATCAAGACCAGGTTTAATTGATTGTTTCAGTGTGGTACCACATTACTACGTGATCCACACCAGAAAAAACCCAAGATCCCTTCAACAAGTATGTGAAGAATGCGAAAGTATGAGTCTGATGAGTGATAATCCCTGGCCTAATCTAGACCTAACATGCGTTGTCCTCTAACATATTGATGGAATCCAGGTTTAATTGACTGTTTCAGTGTTGTACTTCATTACTACGTGATGCAATGCAGAAAAAGCCCAGGATCTAGCCATCAAGTATGAGAAATATGCGAAAGTATGATCCTGATGAGGGCGAATACCAGACCTATCCCAGACCTAACATGCGTTATCCTCTAAAATATTTATCAAGACCAGGTTGAATTGAATGTTTCAGTGTGGTGCCACATTAATACGTGATCCAAACCTGAAAAAACCCAGGATCCGTTCAACAAGTATGAGAAAAACGCGAAAGTATGAGCCTGTTGAGGGCAAATCCCAGACCTATCCCAGACCTAACATGCGTTGTCCTCTAAAATATTTATCAAGACCAGGTTTAATTGATTGTTTCAGTGTGGTCCCACATTACTACGTGATCCAAACCAGAAAAAACCCAGGATCAGTTCAACAAGTATGTGAAAAACGCGAAAGTATGAGCCTGATGAGGGCGAATCCCAGACCTAACCTAGACCTAACATGCGTTATCCTCTAAAATATTGATCCAAACCAGGTTTAATGGACTGTTTCAGTGTGGTACCACTTTACTACGTGATCCAAACCTGAAAAAACCCAGGATCAGTTCAACAAGTATGTGAAAAACGCGAAAGTATGAGCCTGATGAGGGCGAATCCCAGACCTAACCTAGACCTAACATGCGTTATCCTCTAAAATATTGATCCAAACCAGGTTTAATGGACTGTTTCAGTGTGGTACCACTTTACTACGTGATCCAAAGCAGAAAAAACCCTCGATCAGGTCAACATGTATGTTAAAACTGCGAAAGTATGACCCTGATGGGGGCAAACCCCAGGCCTTACCTAGACCTAACATGCGTTGTCCTCTAAAATATTGATGGAAACCAGGTTTAATTGACTGTTTCAGTGTGGTACCACATTACTACGTGATCCATCCAGAAATAGCCCAGTATCTAGCCATGAAGTATGAGAAATATGCGAAAGTATGAGCCTGACGAGGGCAAATTCTAGACCTAACCCACACCTAACATGCGTTATCCTCTAAAATATTTATCAAGACCAGGTTTAATTGATTGTTTCAGTGTGGTCCCACACTACTACGTGACCCAAACCGGAAAAAACCCAGGATCCGTTCAACAAGTATGTGAAGAATGCGAAAGTATGAGTCTGATGAGTGAAAATCCCAGGCCTAACCTAGACCTAACATGCGTTATCCTCAAAAATATTGATCGAAACCTGGTTTAATCGACTGTTCTAGTGTGGTACCACATTACTACGTGACCCAAACCAGAGAAAACCCAGGATCTGTTTAACAAGTATTTGAAAAACGCGAAAGTATGAGCCTGATGAGGGCAAATCCCAGACCTATCCCAGACCTAACTTGCGTTATCCTCTAAAATATTGATCGAAACCAGGATTAATTGACTGTTTCAGTGTGGTACCACATTACTACGTGATCCAATCCAGAAATAGCCCAGGATCTAGCCATGAAGTATGAGAAATATGCGAAAGTATGAGCCTGACGAGGGCAAATCCTAGACCTAACCTGGACCTAACAAGAATTATTCTCTAAAATATTGATCGAAACCAGGTTTAATTGACTGTTTCAGTGTGGTCCCACATTACTACGTGATCCAATCCAGAAATAGCCCAGGATCTAGCCATGAAGTATGAGAAATATGCGAAAGTATGAGCCTGACGAGGGCAAATCCTAGTCCTAACCTAGACCTAACATGAATTAGTCTCTAAAATATTGATCGAAACCGGGTTTAATTGACTGTTTCAGTGTGGTCCCACATTACTACGTGATCCAATCCAGAAATAGCCCAGGATCTAGCCATGAAGTATGAGAAATATGCGAAAGAATGAGCCTGATGAGGGCAAATCCTAGACCTAACCCAGACCTAACATGCGATATCCTCTAAAATATTTTTCATGACCAGGTTTAATTGATTGTTTCAGTGTGGTCCCACATTACTACGTGTTCCAAACCAGATATAGGCCAGGATCTAGCCATGAAGTATGAGAAATATGCGAAAGTATGAGCCTGACGAGGGCAAATCCTAGACCTAACCCACACCTAACATGCGTTATCCTCTAAAATATTTATCAAGACCAGGTTTAATTGATTGTTTCCGTGTGGTCCCACACTACTGCGTGACCCAAACAGGAAAAAACCGAGGATCTGTTCAACAAGTATGTGAAAAACGCGAAAGAATGAGCCTGATGAGGGCAAATCCCAGACCTATCCCAGACCTAACTTGCGTTATCCTCTAAAATATTGATCGAAACCAGGTTTAATTGACTGTTTCACTGTGGTACCACATTACTACGTGATCCAATCGAGAAATAGCCCAGGATCTAGTCATGAAGTATGAGAAATATGCGAAAGTATGAGCCTGATGAGAGCAAAGCCCAGACCTAACCTAGACCTAACATGAATTATTCTCTAAAATATTGATCAAAACCAGGTTTAATTGACTGTTTCAGTGTGGTACCACATTACTACGTGATAAAATC